>NW_025792625.1:0-14138 GCF_021613505.1 Equus quagga | reverse complement strand
CAGGCGTAGAAATTTAGGTCTCTAGGGATCTTAAAGACCGTCTAGATCAGTGCAGTTGTTTTTGTAAATGTGGCAATTGAGAGCCAATAGATGGCGGATAAGTTGGTAGAAGATCATGACTAGTTAGGGGAAGAATTTGATTAGAGTGAAGTCTTAAGTGTTTCTTGTCTGTCTCCTTTAACTCACACGGGGGTCTGTTTTCCAAAATTTAATTTGTCCATCAGTCTAGAACTCTGAACGGTTTTTCTTGTAGGAAGCCCATTACAGATAGTCCACGAGCCAAGCTGCCGTATCCGCATATTTAACCTGTTACTATACTTTTGACTTTTTGTGACTTCTGACAAAGATTCTGTCCTAATCTTTCTTTCATATAACTCAGCATATGAACTGTTTATATACCTTGCATGTTGGAAGTAATAGATTGTTTTTTTGAGCTTCAAAATAGGCTCTGTGCTACATGTTTATACATTTATTATCTAATTAAATTATCTTAGATAGCTAGTAAGTGGTAGATGTAGTCTTTATACCCAGTGCAATTGAGTAGGAAGCCATAACTGTTTATGCCTCACTGAGAAAACTGAGTCTCAGGATTTAAGTATTGTCCTGGAAACTTTTATTTTTCAATATAAGTACAAAGTGGTAATGTATCAAAGTAAAAAAATTAACTTCTTTTATTTCTAGTGAACCTGAAAAGATTATTTTATACAAAAAATATCTGAAATTGGAGTCCTCCACACATGCTTGTAAAATAAAGGTAAGTCGTCACTAAATTATAACTAACGTGAAAACTGTAGTTTTTGTACTATATATACTTATTTTGTGTTAGTTTGGTAGTGCAGTTAGTCCCACTTGGTGCCTGGTTTTAGTTTGGAAATACTTAGTAAACATGTAAAAAGAAATTCCTTTCTAAAAAGTTATCAACATTCTTCTTTTAAAATTTGACCACTTAATAGCTATCACAATATCATGTCATGTACTATTATTAATACAGTAGTATTGTACTCTTAAGCCTCTTAAGCCTTGCAAAACTGAGTTAAAAGCATTTTTTATCTTTATAACGGTGCCAAGAAAACCACAAGCTGTTTTGGTTCCAAAATATTGAGAAAGATAGAACACAGAGAAGTTTCAGACAAGGGCACCATGAAGTCAAAGAGATTTGGACTGGTGTCTTCAGCATGCAAAATACTGTTCAAGCAATCTTTGATAATGTCATCTGATCTAGGGAAAGGATATTGAGGGGGAAATCATAAACCCTGACCATCAAGTGAGCTCTGTTGCTGTCTCACAGAATAGCCTTGGGCAGATTTTTTCACCTGTTTGGACGTACCTTGTGGGTAATATTAGGGGGCTGAAGAAAATCCTTGGATTATTTTATCTCTAAAATTTTATGCTTATTATTGCTTACAGAAGATCACAGAACTGGTTATTCCAAGATGTTGTTTAGGTAGTATATACTAATAGCTTCTAAAGTCATTTAAATAAAGTGATTCAGTCATTCAAGAAATATTTGAGTACTGATTGATGCCAAGTACTGCACTAGACATTTAGAAACTGGCAGTAATAAAATAAATTGGAACAAAGCCCTCACATTGCTCATATTATAGTTGGCAAGACTGATAATAAGATTCAATGTGCAAACTATGTGCGATGTACATCTGATAGTGACAAAGGCTTGGGGATTAAGAAGTGGAAAATGGATAATATGGCAGTTGGAATGTGGGTGTATAAATTTAATGAGGTGTTTACTTAATTGCTGTTGACTGTGCTGTCTTTGGTGCCACTCGGAGTTTTTAGATCATGGATCTGTATTCACCTGTGTCTTTGTGTGATATATGAGTTTGTGTGTGTCTATGAAGGTAGGTGTTTTTTGTAACTGTTCTATGGAAGTACATGGGAGTGCAAAGAGTTGTTTCATTTAGGGAAATCCTGGGGTTTGTATGAAGGCTTCTTCTGGGGCAGTAGTATATGAAAGTTAAAATAATAGTTACTGATGCATAGTTTTGAGCACTTACTTAGTGGTCAATACTGGCAATTTTAATATATAATTATCAGACAACCATGGAAATCATTGTTGTTACCCTCCCTTACTTTATTCCTGACTTAAATTTTGGCCTTTGCCCACGGTTGCATTGGCTATAAATATCAGAGTCATCATTGGACCCAAATCTGTATGATTTTAAATCCTGTTCCTGTTCTACTTTGCTACTCTTGCCCATATCACGCATGAAATGTCTTGTTTCAGAAACACAGATGAAATTAGGCAACATTAAGCTGTAGGGAAACTACTGGGATAGAAGCCAGAAGAATTAGATTCAAAGCTCGACCTTACTAATGGGTGTCCTTTGACACGTTAGAAAATCACCTCTGACCTCATCTTTTCAGTGTGCAAACTATTGAGCTGTATTAATCATCTTCACATTCCCTTGCAGTTCTAAATTCTAAAAGACTGACTTATAGTTAGTATTTCAGTAAACACTTTGGGTGGGCTCTAGACAGCCTTATTTTGTGTTAAGTAATATTATAGCAAGTTGTAGGATGTTAAAGTCTCAGATTGGTGTAGTTTAAGTTCCTTAAACTAAGTAAATAAAATGTTATTTTATATCACCCCCACCTCTATTTGTTATTTTACATGTAATCTTTTAGTTTGAAAAGTACTTTTTAATTTGAATACTTTTTCTGAGCTTTATGATAAATTGGAATTTTCTCCTATGACTATTCTAGAGAAAACTTAAAAATTGTACTTAAAGTTAACCTTTGATTCTTGAATGCTTCACTCTTAGGTAATAACAAGAAACTTTAAGTGATGATTGTTTTCATTCATTATTTTCTGGAATTTTGTTTGTTTTATAATAGTTGCTCTCCTTTGGTGAAAAGCAGTGTGTGTTCATCAGTAAACTTGTCGTACACTTGAAGCCAGTTTCAGCAAATTCTTCAACAAGCCCTCAGGCTCTAGGATCAAGGATAGACCTTGACAGGGTCCAAACCATCATGGAGTCCATGGGGTCTAAGTTATCACCTGGAGCTCAGCAACTGATGAATATGGTTAGATTGCAGCAGCAGGTAAGTAGAAATGGATTTCTTTCCAGATACCATTAAAAATGTTGAGATGATGGCTTTTTATAAGGACACGTGGTGACTTAAATTTTTTCTTTGAACTTTTACTATTGATTTGACTTATTTTTTTGTCTATTTTTTGTAGGTTTTCTGTTTGTGGCTATTGTGAGGCTGGTGTATAATAACCAATGTAAATAGCAATCTGTATTAACTTGATGGCCTCTTAAGTTTGACATCTTACTAAAAGCCCTACACTTTTACTCCCCCCGCCCCTGTTTTGTGTTTTTGATATCATATTTTACCTGTTTTATTTTTGTGTATCCCTTAACCTCTTGTCATAGATATAGATGATTTTAGTACTTTTATCTTTTGACCTTCATACTAGTTTTATAGGTTTTGATCCACTACCTTACTGTATGTTGCCTTTACCGGTGATATTTTTCTTAAGTAATTTTCTTATTCCTATTTGTGGTCTTTTCGTTTCTACTTAAGTAAGTCCCTTTAACATTTGTAAGGCTAGAATAGTGGTGATGAACTCCTTCGGTTTTTGCTTGTTTGGAAAACTCTTTATCTCTCCTTCCATTCTGAATGATAACCTTGCTGGGTAGAGTTTTCTTGTTTTTAGCTTTTGTCCTTTCAGCACTTTGAGTGTATTGTGCCATGCCTTCTAGCCGATAGGGTTTCTCCTGAAAAGTCCCTGGTAGCCTTACGGGGTGTTCTTTGTATGTAACTTGTTGCTTTTCTCTTGCAGGTTTTAGGATTCTCTTTTTATCTTTAATTTTTTTGACATTTTAATTATAATGTGTGTTGGTGTGGGCCTCTTTGGGTTCATCTTGTTTGGTACTCTCTAGGCTTCCTGTACATGGATGTCTGTTTCCTTTCCCAGCTTAGGGAAGTTTTCAGCTATTATTGTTATTTTTTATTGAGATCATAATAGTTAACAACATTGTGAAATTTCAGTTGTACATTATTATTTGACCATCACCATATAAGTGCTCCCCTTCACTGTTTGTGCCCACCCTCCAGCCCCCTTTCCCCTGGTAACCACTGATCTGTTCTCTTTGTCCGTGAGTTTGTTTATCTTCCACATATGAGTGAAATCATATGATGGTTGTCTTTCTCTGTCTGGCTTATTTCCCTTAAGATAATACCCTCAAGGTTCATGTTGTTGCAAATGGGATGAATTTGTCTTTTTTCTGGCTGAGTAGTATTCCATTGTATATATATACCACATCTTTCTTATCCAGTCATCAGTCAGTGAGCACGTGGGTTGCTTTCGCATCTTGGCTATTGTGAATAACGCTGCAATGAACATAGGCTTATGTAAGAGATGCCTTATGAGGCCCAGCAGTTTGGTCTCCTCTTGTCACCTGTCACATGCTCCAGGGCTATCCCCTATGTGGGCTGCCTGTGCCCTTCTGTTGTGGCAGGGTTGCTGTTGAGCTGCAGGCACATGGGTAGTAGGCTAGGCTGGCCCCCAGGCTGCCTGGTTGTAAGTTTCGGTTGTGTGCAGCTGCTATGGGCTCTTTATTTGGTGGGGCAAGCCCCCAGCATGGCATACTGCAAGTTCAGTAGCATACAACTACTGCAGTTTTGTTGGTAAGCCAATTAGGCCCCCAGTGTGGCTGGTTACTAGGCTCTGGGGCACACAAATGCTGCAGGCCCCTGATGCGGCTCCCTGCTGTGCTCACTTGTCTGTATTTCGGGGGTGGAGAGTGGGATAGACTTAAGTGAGGCTTGCTGCACAGCAGGCAGTTGCTGTGAGCTAGCTTTTAGGTGGGGCCTGCCTCTGCAAAGAACTAGCTTATGGTCAGGCCAGGCCCCGAGTGCAGCAGTGCACAACCATTTCAGGCCTTGGAAAGTGGGGCAGATCCCCTGGGGGCCTGTTTGCGGCAGCTGAGAGCCCAAGTCCACCATGGACCCCCAAGGCCACCGTGGGTCCACATAGCCACCGTGGGCTTACTAGTGGGCGGTGCCACTCCCTGGGGCAGGCTTCCTGCTGCCTGGTTTTTCTCAATTGCCTCAGACACTAGTGGGCAGGGCAGACCCCTATGTTATAAGGCTAGAGGAAAGATTCTAATGGTGCCAACCAGCCTGCCAGACTCTGTGACAGCACAACTGACTAGGTTGCAATAATGGCTGCCTGTTGGGCCGGCCCGGTGGCACAGCAGTTAAGTTCGCACGTTCTGCTTCTCGGCAGCCTGGGGTTTGCTGGTTCGGATCCTGGGTGCGGACATGGCACCGCTTGGCATGCCATGCTGTGGTAGGTGTCCCACATATAAAGTAGGGGAAGATGGGCATGGATGTTAGCTCAGGGCCAGGCTTCCTCAGCAAAAAGAGGAGGACTGACAGTAGTTAGCTCAGGGCTAATCTTCCTCAAAAAAAATAAAAATAAAAAAATAATGGTTGCCTCCAGTGTCTCAGTCCCTGGGGGCTGGGCCCAGCTGCCTCCTGCCTCTTTGGGGTGTATTCTGAGCTTGGTAAGTGAGTCTCTTTTAGCAGGGGACTAGGCACTTTTCTATCTGGCATTTTTGTGCTTGTTTCTGGGTCGAGTGAGTCCGTGCATGGGCCCTTTAAGAGCAAGTTTTCCTTTCCCTGAAGTTCTGTAGTTTTCCTGGGCGTATTCCCCATTGGTTTTCAAAGCCTGCAAAACCAGATATTATGGGATCTCATCTCCCTTGTGCTGGATCTAAGATCTGGGGTGCCTCATGTGGAGCTCAAAACCCACGCTCCTCTGGGAAAAGCAGCATACCTTTGAGATCGCTTCTGACCGTGAAATGCCGTGGCTGGGGTGTGGTTTTTTTCCCTCAACGGGGCTGTTTCTCTGCCTCTTTCACCCCTGTCTGTGTTGTCCCTTGTTGTGGAGATTCTTTCTATCCAGTTTTCAGATCTTTCTCAGAATATATTGTTCCACAGGTAGTTGTGGTTTTGTTGTGTCCATGGGAGGGGGCGACTTCAGGATCCTCCTATGCTGCTATCTTGTAAACTTCAGATGTTTTTGGTAGGATGAGTAGCAGTACATAGAAGAAATTTGAACATCTGTTTTTGTATACTTGTTCAAATATCTATTTAGGGTAAATTCCTAGAAGTGGAATTATTTTGGCAAAGGGTAAGCCCTTTAAATTATTTAATATGTATTTAGTTGTCTACTTTCTAAAGGATTTGATGTGACTTGCCAAACAATCTATGATAAGACTAGTAAAAAATAAGAACTGAATAAACTCACATAAAAACAAGTAGAGAAATAGTCACCAGGCACCTGAGATTTGTTCATTTACATGTAGACTTACCTGTGAATGTCTTGATATTTAATACAAAGAAAAATCATCTGAAGAGCTCTCATCTGAGAAAAAATGACTAAAAGTCTGAATTTCTTATAATAATTCAGAATATTAAGATATGTCAGAAAAGGATAATTTGCTAACAAATACCTTCACATTTGGATTTTTCTATTTAAATTTTCTGTCAGATGAATAGTCATCCCTAATTTTGACATTGGCTCTAATGTAAATATCATTTGTTAATGCAGATTTGCCAGTTTTCTACCATACTTTTTTTGAGGTATGACAAAGAAATAAATGAGTTTTTCCATTGTGAGTGAGTAAAGTTCCTTTCATTCAGCTAAAGGAGAATTGTCTAATTCTAAAATTTATATGTAATTATATATAATCCATTGTTCCAGGATTAATTTAAGGTTTATTCAAAACTTGGATTCAAGAGAACCAGATGAGTTGACGGTAGGTTAACATTTCTCTATAAAGAGACTTCTTCCAAAGTGCAATTCTGTGAAAGAATTTCTCTTGGGACTTGACATCACAAGCTCCCCCTCCCAAAAACCTCACACACACATACTTCTCTGGCCCTCATTATTCCCCTTTTCTATTTTTTTTTTTCCCTAAAGTATTTATCATGATCTCCATCCACAGGAAACATTTTCTTTTCTTTTTTTCCCTTTCCCTTTCCCCTCTCCTTGTTTCCTTAGCATGTAGGCTCCATGAGGTCAGGGATTTTAATTTGTTTTGTTCACTGCTGTATTTTTTTTTCCAGCGCCTGAAACAGTATCTAGCACAGAGTAGATTCCTGGTAAATATTTACTGAATAAGTAATGTTGGTTTAGCTTAGTCCAGAAATATACTTTTTAGAATATGTAGATAAATGTATGAACTGAGTTTGTTCAGCTAATCTTGAATAATACTTTTCAGTCTGTCTCTCAGCACCTGTTGAGCAGGAATAAGTATGGGCAGGTGTCTGCTGATACCAATCTTTAGTAGACATCTGTGTTTTGAATTTAGGATAGAGTCTTATGCCCTGACACTTCATTAGGCTAGAGTTTGTTTTGCTTTTCTCTTGTGGAAAAATTGAAGATCATAGCAAGGAGATATCATAACCTTCTCTTCAAGACAAGCCAGAATCTTCTCAGGAAATAGTACTGCATAAGCAGTTGACTGCAGGTCACAAAAGAGAACTCTTACTATCCTGGAAATTCTTAAAGCAAACATAGCCAAAAGGTAGCTCATTTTAGTCATTGAAAATGTCACAAATGTACCCGTAGTACATCTAACTTTAAATAGTGTAACTATCTGTGTAGTTTCCGTGAAAGGTTCATTGCAAAAGACATGCCTAAGCAAAAATGAGTAGTTTATCATATGTTGAAAGTTGATGAATGATATTTAATTATAGGAAAATTATAAATTATGACTCAATTGAGAGTCCTGTATTTTATTACTATAAATTAGGGAGGGCTTTGTAATAAAAACATTAGTGCCAGTGCAGTTTTACTAAGCATGCTAATGTTTATTTTAGTATTTTCTTTAGAAAAAACTACGGTGAAATGGGGAAAGGCCCTGACTCTTAGAGTTAGGTGGCCCAAGTTTATGTTCTCATTCTGTCACTTACTAGTTTTGTTACCTTGGCCAAGTTACCTTTAGCCTTGGTCTCCTCAACTTAATTTTGGCTTACTTCTTATGTATATTTTGATCAAATGAAAGAATGTACATTGCCTGACATAGTAATTATCCCCAAAATTAGCTCTCATTACTATTAATATTACTAGTAACATTTACTTCTTTACCTTGCTTAGAATTGTATTCCCATTGGAGAGCAGCTTCAGTCGGTTTTGGGAAATACTGGACACAAGCATATGATTGACCTACAATCATCGTCTACTTCAGGAGCCTTCAGCAAGTCATCGTCCACACCTTTTCCTTTTAGAACTGGATTGACATCTGGAAATGTGCCTGAAAACTTAAAAGCTTACCCTGATAAAAGTACGCAGCCACTTGGTGGAGGAAATATTGCAAACCTTGAAGAGCGTAAAATTGTGCCACAAAACCATTCTCTTCTTGAGAATGATCTTAAAAATGCACTATCTTCTTTCCTATCAAAGAAAGCAAGTGATAACTCAAATATACCAAACTCTGAGCTGCTGCCTCTTCTACAGAGTATGTGTAGTCAAGGTAACCATTTCCACGTAGGACGTAACACCAAGTGGCTGGAAAACATCACTAAGCCCAGTGAAGGCATTGTTGGTGCTGCGTAAGTATTTATTTTAAGACAGCGGTGGCTTAGATCTGTTAGATGGGAGAATCAGCTGAAGGGAGACAGATTTGTCTCAATGAGTATCTTGCCTGAAAATCTGTTTCTGGAAATAATTTTAGGAGCTTTTACATTTTACCGTTAACACACTTAAAGGGAATAACTATTACACAGAGTAGAATTGGTTGCTTTGAAAGAGGTTCCTAAAAGTGGAGGTGTTGAGCTCTTGAAGTGTTACAAACATCATGTAGAGGTTGGACTAGAACATTATTTGCATAAATGGAGTGGGGCTGTGGACCCATAATCTTTATATTGTTTTTATTTAAGTTTGTACTAAATTTTTTGGCTAAGTATGTTAAGCATGTCATTGTAACAGAATTTCTTTGTAGATCATGTTTGGCCTAGGCTAATTTTGGAATAATCAAAACTATATTAGGATGCTAACTATTTATAATATATAGTATATAAGCCCTTATCCCCTGATCTTATAATCCCATATTTTTGCAGTACATTTGATTAAGAGATGGTTAAGTATTTACTGTGTTCCCTATCCTTTACATAAATATTTTGTTGTCACTGCCATTGAGTCACTTCGGACTCCTGGTGACTCTGTACAGCAGAGCGAACCCCACACGGTCTTTTTGTGCCATCATCTCATCTTCTGGTGCTATATCAGACAATGCTCCTCTACTATTCATAGGGTTTTCTTTGCCACTTTTTTCAGAAGTAGGTGGACAGGTCCTTCTTCCTAGTTCATCTTAGTCTGGAAACTGCACCAAAACCTGTCCACCATAAATGACCCTGTTGGTATTCAAAATACCAGTGGCATAACTTCAGCATCACAGCAACATGCAGCTGGCACTATATGACAATTGACAGAGGGTGGTTGTAGTTCCCTGACTGGGTAACGAACCCGGGCCATGGCAGCAAGAGCACCAAATCTTAACCACTAGACCATCAGGGCTGGCTTTACATAAATATAGTATGTCAAAATAGTGTTCTAGACTGGAATTCAGGACTCTGGTTATAGTTTTAGCTTAACCACTTTACCACACTGTTTAATCTTCCTTTGAATTTTTGTCTGAAAAAGATGTAGTTGGATTAGTTTGGAACTAAACAATACCAATCAACCAACAGTATCTAATTGACATTTAAAGAAGATTCCACCAGCAATAGCAGAATACACATTTTTTTCAAGTGTCTATGGAAGATTCACAAAGTTAGATTATATCTTGAGTGATCAAGTAAACCTAACCAAATTTAAAAGGATTGAAATCATACAAAGTATATTTTCTGACCATAAATGAATCCAACTAGCAATCAATAATAGACAACAAGAAAATTTCCAAACACTTGGAAATTAAACAACATGCTTCTAAATAATCTGTGCTTCAAGGAGATCTCAACAGAAATTTAAAAATACATGGAAATCAATGAAAATAAAACAGATCAAACTTGAGAAGAATGTTTATAGCACTAAATGTGTACATTAGAAAAGAGGAGGGGCCGGCCCATGGCGCAGAAGTTAAGTGCACACATTCCACTTTGGTGGCCCAGGGTTCACTGGTTTGGATCCTGGGTGTGGACATGACACCGCTTGGCAAGCCATGCTGTGGCAGACGTCCCACAGGTAAAGTAGAGGAAGATGGACTTGGATGTTAGCTCAGGGCCAGTCTTCCTCAGAAAAAGAAAAAAAAAGAGGTCTGCACAACACAAAACTACACAACTCAACCAAGGTGAAATAGATAATTGTAATAGTCCTATAAACATTAAAGAAATTGATTTTTTAATTTAAAAGCCTAGAAAATAAACCCAAAGCAAGCAGAAAGAAAGAAATGACAAAGAGCAGAAATCAATGAAATTGAAAAAGAAGGAAACAATGAAATCAATGAAGCAGAAAGCTAGTTCTTTGAAAATATCAGTAAAATTGATAAACTACTACAAATTCTGGCTAGCAAGACTGGCAGAGATAAAAAGAGAGAAGACACAAGTCATCAATATCAGGAATATAACAGGAAATAGCACTCCAGATCCTAAGGCCATTAAAAACATAAGGGAATATTATCAACAACTTTATGCTCACGAATTTGACAGTTTAGAAGAAATGGATCACTTCTTCAAAAAAAACAAACTACCAAGCTCAACCAAGATGAAATAGATATACAGAATAGTCCTATAGCCACTAAAAGTACTGCATTTGTAATTTGAAAGTTCATGTAAAAGAAATATCCAGGCCCAGGTGGTTCCGCTGGAGAATTCTACCAAACATTTAAAGAACACCAGTTTTACACACTTCCAAAAAATAGATGGGAAGGGAGACTTCTGAACTCATTTTAAAAAGCCAGTATAGGGACTGGCCCCGTGGCTGAGAGGTTAGGTTCGCAGGCTTGGCTGCAGCGGCCCAGCGTTTTGCCAGTTCGAGTCCTGGGCAAGGACGTGGCACTGCTCATAGGGCCATGTAGGGGCAGTGTCCCACATGCCACAACTGGAGGGACCCGTAGCTAGGAATATACAACTATGTATCGGGGGGCTTTGGGAAGAAAAAGGAAAAAAAAAATCTTTAAAATCTTAAAAAAAATTTTAAAAATCTTAAAAAGCCAGTATACCCTGATACCAAAATTAGATTGCTCCAGAGAAAATGCAATACATAAAAGTATATGTAAATACAAAAATATATAAATCTAGGAACATAATTATAAAAATACAAAAATCTTGGGGCTGGCCCCGTGGCCGAGTGGTTAAGTTCGTGCGCTCCACTGCAGGCGGCCCAGTGTTTCGTCGGTTCGAATCCTGGGCGCGGACATGGCACTGCTCATCAGACCACGCTGAGGCGGCGTCCCACATGCCACAACTAGAAGAACCCACAACGAAGAATACACAACTATGTAGTGGGGGGCTTTGGGGAGAAAAAATAAAATCTTATTAAAAATATAAAAAAAAATACAAAAATCTGGCAAAATATATACAAGATCTGTAGACTGAAAATTCTAGGATGATGATGAAAAAAATTAGAGAAGACCTAAAAAATGGAGAGACGTACCAAGTTCATGAATTTGAAGACTCAACATAGTGAAAATGTCAGTTGCCTACAAATGAGTTAGAGGTTTAATGCAATTCCTATCAAAAGTTCAGCAAGATTTTTGTAAATATAGACAAGATTATTTTAAAATTTGGAAAAGGAAAGATAAAGGAACTAGAAAAGCTAAAAGAGTTCTGAAAAGAAGAATCAAGTGAGAGAAATCACTAGTTGATTTCAAGACATATAGCTGGAATATCAAAACTATCATACTGGCGGAGGGACAGAAACATAGATTAATAGACTAGAGCACACAGAAATACTCCACACAAATATGGCCAACTGATTTTTCAAAAAGGTGCAAGAGCAGTTCGGTGGAGGAGGATAGTCTTTTAACACGGGGTGCTGGAGCAGTTGGCTATCTAAAGGGCAAAAAGGGAACTATGACCTAAACCTCATACCTTATACGAAGATTAACTCAAAATGGATCTTGGACTTACATAAAGCTATAAAACTTTTCTAATGATATATAGGAGAAAATCTTGGTGACTTAAGACTAGGAAAAGACTTCTTAGATATGACACCAAAAACAGGAAAATTGAAAATTTGAGGGGCCGGCCTGGTGGCCCAATGGTTAAGTTCGCACATTCCACTTCAGCGGCCCGGGGTTCACCAGTTCAGATCCCAGGTGCAGACATGGCACCGCTTGATAAGCCATGCTATGACAGGTGTCCCACATATAAAGCAGAGGAAGATGGGTGCAGATGTTAGCTCAGGGCCAGTCTTCCGCAGCAAAAAGACAAGGATTGATGGCAGATGTTAGCTCAGGGCTAATCTTCCTCAAAATAAATAAATAAATAAAGCTCTTTCTTTAAAAAAAAAGAAAAGAGAAAGTTTCATATATTGGACCACATCCAAATTTAAAACTTTAGCCCTGTGGAAGACCCTGTTAAGAGGGTTAAAATACACTTTACAAAGTGGGAGAAAATATTTGCAAATTACAAATCCAACAAGTGACTTATACTTAAAATATGTGAAGACTTCTCAAAACTCAGTATTAAAAAATAATCTAATTGGAACATGGGCAAAAGACATAAAGAGACATTTCGCCAGAGACTATATACAAATAGCAAAGAAGCACGTGAAAAGGTGATCAACATTGACTTACGGCTGTTAGGGAAATGCATATTAAAACCACAAGATACTACTACACAGTTATTCAAATGGCTAAAAATAAAAAGTTTATAAAATGGTAACAATGCCAAATACTGATGAGGATGTGGAGAAACGATCTCATTCATTGCTGGTGGGAATGTAAAATGATACAGCCTGTCTAAAAGATGTTTTGTCATTTTCTTGAAAACTAAACGTATAGTCACCATGTGATTCGGAGTTGTACTCCTGGGCATTTATCTCAGAGCAATGAAAACTTATGTCCATACAAAAACCTGTACATGGTTGTTCATAGAAGCTTTATTTGTATGTAATAGCCAAAAGCTGGAAACAACCGAAATATCAAAAACAGATGAATGGTTAAACAAACTGTGGTATATCTCTATCACAGGAGGCTAATCAGCAATAAAAAGCAACTGTTGATATACACAACAACTTGGATGGCTCTCAAGGGCATTATGCTGAGTGACAAAAGAGAATCTCGGGGGTCATGTACTGTACGGTTCTATTTGTACAACATTCTCGACACAAATTATAGAGATGGAGACCGTGTTAGTGGTCACCAGGCATTAGGGATGGAGGGGATTAGGGGAGTGGAGGTGAAAACAGAGTAGGAGGAGGGAGATCTTTGTAGTTAAGGAATATTTCTGCATCTTGATTGTGGTGACATTTACTTACTGTGTATGCATGTGATAAAATGGGATACACACACTGTACTAACATCAATTTCTGGGTTTTGATATTATACCGTCATTAGGTAAGATGGGACCATTGGCACAATTGGGTGAAGGGTACTGGGGAACTCTAGTAATCTTTACAACTTCCTGTGAATCTACAGTTATTTGAAAATATAGAGTTTTTATTTTTTTTTTTTTAGAAAAAACACCTTCATATATTCTAGAGTAGTGGTTCTCTAACTTTTAGGTCTTTACAATCTTAAAAACAATTGAGGACTCTAACCTTTATTTATATAGGCTATAGAAAAATATTTGTTTAAAAATAACCCATTATATAGGAAGCTGACAATTTTTATGAAAAAAATACTTTCTGAAAGTTTAGTGAGAATGGTATTGTTTTAAATTTATATAAATCCATATTAGCTTTTGGTTGCATTCTCCTATATGTTGCATTGTAGCGTGTTTAATCAATAGCTAGAAAGACCACAGTAGAAGTACTGAGAACAAACTGAGTTAATCTCTGAGAAAACTATTTATTTACACACTAAACCTACTACCTTAGGAAATTCCAGGAAACAGAAGAATACACAGCCACACATTCTATTAGTCCTCAGAGCAATAACATTACACATTGTGTAGCCTCTGGAAAATGTCATTGTATGTTCAGGAGAATATGAGGATGA
>NW_025792624.1:0-4312 GCF_021613505.1 Equus quagga | reverse complement strand
CATAGTCCCTATCAGAAAAGGAAATTTGTCCAGGGTTATAAGACAGATCAACCATCTCAAGCCGTCGAGCAATCATTACTCTAGTTTGTATGCTACTCTTACAACACTGAGTAAAGAAAACAACAATTAGTTTGAATATTATGACTAGTACAAGAATTCCAAGAAGTAGTAGAAATAGGATTTCTAATCTGGATCGGAAAAGGGAACTGATAGGGGAAGGGAGCTAACCAAACAATTCAAGACTGGGTGTCAGATCGCATAAGGCATCCACTTGCTTCTTCACGTGCTTCAGCAGAGATGACGCATTGGAAGATTCATCAGGTGTAAAAGCACAGCATCCAGTCTGAATGACTGTATATGTACCACCTTGGGATGCGGTAAGAATATCTAAAGCCATTCTGTTTTGAAGGACAGCCCCTCTCATTACAGACATTTCGGCATTTGAATAAGGCCATTCCTGCTTGACTATCATTAAGGGCTTCTTGAGTAAATTTAGCCAGAGCTTCCATATGTAATAATGACATCTTTTAGCCCCAAAGAAGAAGCACATATAGCTGCAAATATAGCCATACCAGTGTAACACCGAACAAGCCCATCTGGCCTTAAAGAGAGGGAGGTTGGCAACAGGTTTTAACTCAGCCTGACTCCTTCCCTGCTTTTAAAGGAAACTCAGGGTGCAGTGTTTTAGCCATCCAGGCAGTAGCCAAGGCCAAAGATTTGTTCCACATAACCATTGAGTTCCATTGGGAGTCACTCGATAAATGCCTGGCCCTCAAAACCAGTCTGTTCCAAATTAATCACTTTCTTTAAGTATAATAATATTCCAAACAAATTATAAAATACGTATACAGTTTAAGCATAACAAATGTTTAAATGAAGAGATATAAGGTTGGGAATACAGGCCTGGTCCGGAGTCTTGGGACAGCTGTCTGCAACAGACATCGTCTTCTTCTCCTCCTGGTACGGTCCTTTTCAACAGGGCTACAAACAGTCTTATTTGATGTCTCTTTCAATAAATAAATTCTTCAGGTTACAGTCCCAGATCCTTAAGTTCTGGGAGCTCTGTGGAAGAATCGGCTACCAATCTTTCATTTTACTTTAAGTACCTCAATAAGACCGTGACAACAATGTAATACATCCCTTAAGGAAAGCTGGTTCATATATTTCTTCATCTAATTGCATAGGCTGTTTTATTATTATTTCAAAATGAGACAGCCGATGTTTACAAAAAGTAGAGAACTAAGATTAAGGAGCACTAACACAAGAGCTTTTGGCCGTGAGAGATTAAATGCTTCTGAAAGCTTGCCAATTAAGTTCTAGTTGTGCCATTAGTTTACCAGTCCTGAGGATTGAGGATGGTAAGCGCAGCGGAAATGCTGCAATATTGGCCAAACATTACAAATAGATTTGAGTTCCCCAGTCACTGTGTAACTCAGGAGGAATACCCCAAACAGGAATTATTCTCTCTAATAGCAATTTACCTACTGTTAAAGCCGTTGCTCTTCTGCAAGGAAAGGCCTCAATCCAATGTGAAAGCATGCAAATCATTACCAAGATGTATTTATACCCTTGAGATGGTGGCATTTGGACAAAGTCCAATTGCCATACCTCAAAGGGTCCCTTAGGAAGGGGAAAGTGGCCTTGTGACCCATGGAGTGGGTTTTTCCCCATAAAATCATCTTTTCAGGTGCCCAATGGGTTACTTGGTGTATATGCTGGAGCAGTGGCAATTGTGCTCCAATAGGTACTATGGGTTTCTTACTGGGCCCGAACCACAACTGCGAGGGGGTGTCAAAAATTCCCCCTTTAGACTGTCATATCTGTTTCTCTTGTTCCGTGGCAATTTCTTGAGCCTGTAGAAGGAAATCTTTTACTGGGTTAGCAGAGCTAATGCGAAGCAGCAGGCATTCTTGAGGCTGGACAGCATATCCAGCTTGATAACATCCTCACTTATCGTTTAAGTAAGACCCATTTGTAAACCAAATTAAACAATAGAATGCAGTCGTGGTCTTCTCCTCTTGTGATGTTGGAAGCAAGGTAACAAGGTTAATGGTTGGAGCAAATTATAAACTACTTCCTGAGTCCAGGGAACAGGCAGTCAGGAAGACTTCTAGATGTCACAGTCAAAGCATCTTTTGCAGCTTGAAAGGTCTCTGATGATGTCATCGGGCATTCAGGTATCTTTCTGAGTGGCTTACAGCTTACACAGCAACAGACAGGAATCTCTCTTAAGTTTCTATCAAGTCGTTCAGCTTCCGTTTGCAAGGTTTCAGGAAAAAGAGCAGGTCAATTCTCAATGATTCCAAATGAAAATGAGGTAAAAATTGAAAACATTCGTTTGGAGATTTGTAACCAGGTATTTCAGTAGAAGAATTCAGGATGCAGTCCAGCTCACAGGTAGAAAAAGCCTCAAAGACAATTAACAGAACTAGGATCTAATATCTACAAATGTGCATTATAGTTTTACGCTGAAACATAACTCTTCTCTCTAAAATGACCCTCATTTTTACCAAAGCTAGTCAAATTAAGACTAATTGGTTTGCAATATAAGTTTATTTTCAAGAAACTTGGCCCAATTATTTTCATAAGTGCAGCAAGAATAGCAATTGATCATATAGGCTCTTAAATCTGCTTTTGCTGGAATTTTTTTATGAGGAATCTCAGATTGAACCTTAAAGACTTCTCGAGGCCAGGAAAGCCACGCCAAGGATTTGTGCCATCAGGCCTTGCCTGCAATACCTTAGATTTGGGTGAATTTCTCTCCTACCTTGAGATTCCCCGGAATATTTCGAGGTTTATTGCACCTGCCGGATAAGCAAGCTTCCTTACTTACCAGGTAAGATTGCTGGAATGTCTCTCTGTAAAGCAAGGTACCAGGCCCATATTTCCAAGTGGCTTTATTTCCAGAAAGTCAACCTTATTCCTCAAGGGCAGTGTTGTCATATCTGAGTCTGTATGTTTCTCTCAAATATGACATTCCAGTCAAAGCTTTGGTAAGACAACAAACGTGTCCTGTTATAAGGAGAACAGATTCTTATTGAACTTATGCAAATAACTATAATGCTGTGAAATAACCATACTCACTCACTCACTAAGTTTCCAAACTCTGGAGGGATCAAGTAGGGAGAAAAAGATAAATGTTACAGTTTTGCTCACAAAGGTATAATTTCACCAAATTGCCAAAAGTCGTAGTTAGGATAAGAGAAAAGAGAAAAAGATTTTCTTAAATCGGAGAAAACAAAGCAAAACATCAAAAAATCAACAATATTTCAAATAACAGTCACAAAAATTATAATCATCCCCAGTTCATTCAGTCCTGTATAACCGGTTCTTGATCTTAATCTTCTGTTAGCAGTTTTATGTGGTCATCAGTTTCTCCATTAGATTTCTGTAATTTCTTACCCAGTTCAGTTCTGTGATCTCAAAGTTTGTCAGAAACCTGTATTCCAGAGTAAGTGTCAGAGTCCTTTCCATGAATTCCTCTGAAGATGAGACATATTTGCAAAAGCAAAAAGCATCAGAGTAAAACAACTGACTGTAAACAACAAAAGACTTGAAAATGACAATTGACAGAGAAACTTATTATTCCTGTGATAGACAACACCTTAAACTAATAATTGGAATTATGGCTGATAGCCAGGACAGATCAGAATTTTAGGAATGTTATATAATTTTCAAAACACTTATATCAGTAACATTTACCTACATAATACCAACTAAGAAAGATTATCATCACTTATCTGACAATGCTTCCAATGTAATTTAACAGACCAATAAGCCTAATTAGTTTAGAATCTTCCACCTTATAGGAAGAGAGAGCAAATTTCTCTGTGAAGTCCCAGGGGCCCTCTGAAAATCCTCAGAGAAATTCTCCTCCTTCATTCAGGTCAAAGGAAAACCTTTATTTAGGACTTGACTACTGTTTGAGGGAGAAGCCTATCAAAAATATCAAAAGATTTTTAAAAACTTATTTAAACAACATCAAGAGGTTGCTGACCTTGTCATTGTAAAACAAGGGTCAATGAAACAATGCTTCATAATATTTAACCAAAATGACAACAGCAAAAAGACCTTAATAGAGACACCTGTCTTTTATCTTAACAAAACATAGATCTTCTGTAAACTCACTCAGAAGGAAAAACCTTTTATAATCTCTTTATCAAGAGCAGACTAAGAGTTTAAGAAAGTTATCCTTTTAAGAGAGAAAGCCAAATTCTAATTTTTGTACCAGTTTACTTTTTCATATTAAAACCCATTTACTTAATTAGATTCGTTTCAATCTTAACCAACTAGACCAGGTACAAAACTCTTT
>NW_025792623.1:0-1379 GCF_021613505.1 Equus quagga | reverse complement strand
TTCATATTCTCAAGAGACAGAAGAAAATAGCCGTGCAAGCGTACCTAAATTCAGCCAGTGTTCTGTCTGTCTGTCTGAGTTAGGTGTTCAAATCTTATCATCTGTGACCAAGGAATTGTAGCCATGTAGTAGGAACCCGGACACCATGACACTCCTTTTCAACAGGAACTAGGGATGTATAGGAATTGTCTAAGGACAAACACGTAAGCTATATAAATACTACAAAATGTAACTAAGCATGGCTGAAAGACATAGAGACTTCATTAAGGAACTCATTAATAAAAGTGAAATATTAGTTATTTATGTAGCTTTCTAATAGAAATATTATAATTGCAAAGATAATTTAAGAATTTGAATATTTGCATGTAAATTACCTTTTAACTTTGGAGAAGCACTAGCATGGATATATTAATATGTCTTCCTGTCTTCCATGTAGGTAAGATAGAGAAAAACAATAGATGGATTTTTAGTTTGAAATTTAAAAAATGCATAAATCTTTGAAAGTTAAATCAACATTAGAGAAGACCAAACACTAGAACAGACGATCACTGAGTGGGACATAGGAAGTAAAGTGGACATTGGTACATAGTAATTGAGTAATTACTACAAATCTAGCTATTTTACTTTTCTTGATTTTGTCTGAGATTACACTGTTTCCTAATCCCAAAACTAATGCTGTTTATTTTATGCAAATCTATATCAGAAGACAGCAATAGTAACAGCATCCAGTCACATATAGAGTTAAAGGTGAACTGAAAGAGTCAAATTATTGACAAAATGATATAATTCATGAAAAAGTTTAAAAAAAATTTTTAGGAATATTTCAGTATAGGAAAGGTATTGTTTCCATGTTTCATCATCCTGATTCCTATTTGTCAATATCATATACTAAAACAAAGCATTTGATATCAACTTTGTTTTATACTAATTTAGGAACATTTCATGTTAACTAATATTAGCCAGAGATTTACTAACCAATATTTTTGCAGTAAGAAATGATTTTAAAGATATTTTAAATATGTTCTTAAAATATTTATGAGCAATCATGCATCCTGTCCCCGTATTTAAGGTTCTAATTGGTAGATTTACAGAGATTGTCTCCCGATATTTGCATTTCTTCCTCAGTAAGGCTCCATGGTTATTGTTATCCTTATTTTAGAGAAGAGCAAACAGACATAAAGAATTTAAATAGTTTCCCATGTGTGTAGAATTTTAGTAGAGTTTTGAGTTGGAGTTTAGGGCAATCAGTCTCCAGGGTTTAAACTCTTAAGAACCCCATGATTTTGACATATGGCTTGATACATGACTGAGAATGGGGAATGGAATTTACATTTATTGAGGGCCTATTAGATGCCAGGCAAAATGCTAGAGGCACTCTC
>NW_025792622.1:0-3792 GCF_021613505.1 Equus quagga | reverse complement strand
AATACATACTCCACAGATATTTTATGCATATTCAAACAAATATCTAAATGTAAGTTGACTTCCTTTGAAAAGAGTTGTTTTAGTGGCAGTGTGGCAGACAGATATAAGAGAGTGAATCTATAGGCTTAAAGACCAACTTGGAGACTATCGAACAGTACAAGTGTGAAATGATAAAACTAGGATCTAGAGAAATGCCAATGATAGAGAAGGCAGATAAAGAATTTTGCAGCAATGTGGTATTTTAAAGGACTGCAGATTTCTGGATAAAAGCTTTATGACAAATTAGAAGAAAAGATGTTATCATACTGTGAACAGTACACAATACATTTGTTTATCCGGTATCCAGGATGTTTGCAATAACTTTAGAAACCCTAATCTGCTGGTTCTAGCCAGATGTAGCTACGTCTTGGGACAGTGAGAAACCAAATTTCCATTTCTAGTCCTATCAGCAATATATATGAGGTGATCCTCTGCTCCTAATACCATTAGCAGGATCATAACAATTATTCTTATTATAATTGAGGGACCTGAGCAGGTCCCACTCCTTCAGTGTACTTAGTGTAACTGGGAGCAGTTAAGCCTTACATCGACCAGGGACACGGTAGATACTTAAGAAATATTTCTCGAAAGACAAATACTGCAAGATCTCACTTGTATGTACAATCTAAAACAAACTTGTAGAAGCAGAAAGTAGAATGGTGGTTGTCAGCAACTAAGGAGGGAGAAATGGAGACATATTGGTCAAGGGGTACAAAGTTTCAGTTATGCAAGCTGAAAAAATTCTGAAGATCTAATGGATAGCACGGTGATTAAAGTTAACAATATTTTACTGTATACTTGAAACTTGCTAAGAGGATAGAATCCAGGTATTCTCACCAAAAAAGGAAGAAAATAGTAATTTGAAGTAAAGGATATGTTAATTAGCTTGATTGTGGTGATTATTTCACAATGTATATGTATATCAGAACATCAGGTTGTACTCCTTAAATACATATAATTTTTATTTGTCAATTATACCTCAAAAAGCTAGAAAAATTGAAGAAAATAAACAATGTACTAAAAAAGAGAAAAATATTTGTCAAGTAAATAAAAAAGATAACTTCTACTATGATTTGTTATACAAAAATTTGGGGAGACTGTGCGAATTATCATGCAACAGGAAGAGAAGACATTTAAACTTTCAATGAACTTTTATATAAAATGATTCTTAAGCTTAAGTTGTTTTTCTTCAGGTTTTCCAGGAAACCAGAAATACATCAGAAAATAATCGTTAATTTTAATTGCTTAAGTCCTCTGGAGAATAAGGCAAGTAATTTTCTCTACAGTCCTGGTGGGACAGGGAGTGGAAGGAGATATAAGAGTCAGCAACTCCCATAGACTAGCTCTCCAGAGGCAGGAGAGGGCCTGCCTTTTCCACCAGCAGCTGGTTTGTAGCTCAGAGAAAATACGGACATTCTTTTTTCATGTGAGGTATGTAGAAGATGCCTTAGATTCAGTCAGTTCCTCATAGGAAAAATCATTTGGAGAAACTTTTCAGCCAACTGTAAACATTAAGTATCTGGAACAGGAAGTACATCTGTTTACAGAGCTTTGTCTGGAGAACCTGGCTTAGCTGAGTTCCTCCATAGCAGTGTCTGGAATAACTGTTTCCTGAAAGTGGGGGAATAGAAGGGCCCTGAAGGTTTTCAGTTATATGTCCATGAGCTTTTGTGATTTTTTTTGGAAATGCTGTGCATGGGAGAATAAGAGGTATTTAAATAAAATAGAATTGAAAGAAATAAAATGAACCTTCTGGAGAACTATAATAAACAGGACTTACTCTAAATAAGATTTTAGACGGTGAAAAAAGAATACTGGCTCACAAGGGAAAAAAGAGAAAAAAAGGGAAGAAAGGATAAGGAAGAAGGTTTTAAATACCACACTTCACAGATTCAAAAATAAAGCAAATTGTTTAATCCATAAAATAACATCATTTGGCCGATAAGGAACCAGGATTTTAATTTGCATATTAGTTTTAAGTTGAATTCAAACAGAAGAAATGTGAAAATTTACCAGAGTCAAGAAAATAAAGCAGTAGTTCTCAACTACAGGCAATTATGTATCCTCCTCGGTTCCTGAGGGGACATTTGAGAATGTCTGGAAACATTTTGGATTGTCACAACGGAGGGACTGGGGATTAGGGTGATACTGTCATCTAGTGGATAGAAGCCAGAAATGCTGCTATACATGGTGCAATGCAGAGGGTAGCTCCCCATCACAAAAAAATAGTCCAGGGAAAAATGTCAATAGTGCTTAGCTGAGAAACCTTGAAAAAGGGAATTAAGAAATAATTTTATAATATTGATCATTGACATGAAAACGTTGCCTTCTGATTGATTTTTAAATCCTTGGATATCTGAACAAACAGGGCCATTGAGAATTCTGTGTTATCTGGGGCCTCTCACCTTTAGTGATGGAATATCTGGAACCGTCTGGTTCTAGAGTTGCAGAAACAGAGATGACCTTACCAGAAATGATAGTCTGAGAAAAATCTTCATTATAAAGAATTATAGTTGAAGGGATTCCTTGCATGCTTGATTTACAGTATCAAAAAGAGGAAAGTTCCAGAAGAACTGGGATGTGTTCCTGACCATAACATTCTGAGTTGTTCTGGATATAGGATTGCCACATCTAGCAAACAAACATACAGAATGCTAAATTTAGCTTGAACTTCAGATAAACAATGAATGACTTTTTAGTATGAGTCTGTCCATACTTATAGCAAAAATTCGTTATCTATATGAGATTAAAATTTAACTGGCGGTTTTACCTCGTAACCAATTTGATAAATCCCACCATTCTTTCTGTATTAAGAATTCCTTTATCATAAATGTCTTTAGAGTGTGGAGACATCTTAACACTCATCTACATTCTTGGCAGGTAATGGGAGACAGAACGAGTATTCTTAGAATCTTACAGAGAGAGGAAAGAAGGGTCTGGAAAAGGGAAGAGTCTTTCTCAATGTTTAAGGGTACTTATCATACTTATTCCTGAACAAGGATGTTTCTCTAACTCCCATTCTCTACATTTCATCTTGACGTTGATCTTCAGAACAGCTCTGTGGCGCTCAACACATTCATTGGACTGGTTTTCACAGTTTTATAGTATGAAGATTGTCTTTAAAATGGTCAAAAGAATTAGCAAAAAATTGTGAAAATGTGGTCTTTACAAAATAAAAATGTGAATATCTCAATTTATCATGTACGTCAGAGCCTGGAATAGAGTGATGGGTACATGGCTGTGAATTTAAGAATCTGAGTTCTACCTGTAGGTTGATCATCTGATATCTATCTGTCACTGAAGAAGTCATGACTTATTCAGGCTTCTGTGTGCTTACCTGTAGAAAAAGGCAGTTCAATAGAAATTCTTCGTTGAAAAACATAAGTAATTATTTACTTTGATATTTGACTTATGTAGTCAAAATAGGAATGGCCATTAAAGTGCTAAACTGATATTTAAAATATGGATATGATTAAGTATACAGACAATTCTTTCTTTATATCACAATATATGCACATCTTTTTATAAAAATTCATTCCAACTATAGAAGTTATTTTAGATGCTTTGCCTGTCATTAGTAATTGTAGGACATAAAAAACATTTTCTATTCATTTTTCTAGGCCTTTCTTTGTGCAATGCACAAAATCAGTGAGAGAAGAATGTCTTACATGAGGATTTGATTACATGTTACCACCTAATTTTCCTGAGTTCATATTATTCCATTTGTAAGTCTTTAAAGTCATATTTCAGAAC
>NW_025792621.1:0-1127 GCF_021613505.1 Equus quagga | reverse complement strand
TCATCCTCCCCCAGACATAGGGCCCTCTGGGCCTTGAAAAGGCACGAGGAGGATCACAGACAGGAGGCACCACCTGTCTTTGTGTGACTCTGCAATGATCATCTGCAGTTTTTTAGTGAGTGAACACAAACTTTTCTTGATTGATTTAATAACGCATGTGTCCTTCTAACAGAAAGAAATAAAAACAACAGATGAGTTGAATTAAACTACACCAGAGGATAAGACACTATTCTTTCACTAAAATTAACGTGCAAGAAAAATAGTATACATCATATATCTATTTTTCTCAGTAATATTATTTACCTCTTGGTACAGAAAATTCACAGAAAAGAGATGGGATGCTTGAAGGCAGGAATTTTTAATTGTTCATTTCAGCTGGGATATATTCCTCAGAAGGCCCCTTTGATAAGATGCTTTTGGTGACTTATCTGAGAGGGAACGGCAGTTTTCCTCCTGACTCTGTCACAAACCGGGTTTCCCTGGACAAGTCACTGAAACTTTCAGGCCCAATGTCTTTAAAGTTTTCAAGAGAGTTGCAAGTAGATGACTTTGGAAAATCCTTCAAGCACCATTATTCTGGGATCCTGAGAGGTCAGGATGATGTCATTAATGTCACATATGGTGACGGACACGTCTGACAGTAGCGCAGCCTCTGTAAAGAGCGGGGGCCATTTAAGGGGACCAGAGCCAGAACCTCCTCCCTCTGCCTGGTTGTTCCTGTCCCTCGGACCTCACCCTCACAAGCTCCCCAACAAAGCAGCCTTTCCTGAGCAGCCTGCCCCTGGGCCACCCCAGCTCACCTGCTCTGCTCAGGGAGGAACAAACCCTCCACTGTCACATGGTGTGGTGGCTCCTGAAGGTGGCATCATCACCAAGTCTGGCTCATTCTGGGCAAGGGGATGAGAACGGCTTCTGACCTTGCAAATCTAGCACCTGCTCTTTCTGGGCTCTTCTGTCTCTGCTCTGAAGCTCTGGAGAGAGAGGTCTAAGGTCAGAGGGGTGCTCTCCTCCAGGTAAGACTCCTGCACAGAGGCCCCCGCTTCCTGCCTCACAAGGGGTGCTCTGTTCAAGGAAACTGGGACGTGGATCTGGGAAATAAATTCACTTTAGGGGACAAAATCTGACTC
>NW_025792620.1:0-3562 GCF_021613505.1 Equus quagga | reverse complement strand
AATCCTGTTTTATTTTTTAAATAGCATCGCTTCCTCTGGAGTGGTCTATGATGATGTCTATAATATTGTGATCCGAAACTTGAATAACGAAAGGATTCAACCTCACAGGATCTGAGGGAAGGGTGTTCCTGGTAAAGGAAGATGAATGTACAATAGGCCAGTGATGAGACTCCTTCGATTTCTCTCTTCTTCATTTACCCTCTTCATATTGACCCTTCTTACATTCCCTCCGATGTGGATCAAGGCTGCCCCAGGGAGAGAAGCCCAAGGCATCCTCCCTACATACTGATCTATATCATCCTCCGGGAAGCATAGGACGTCCTGACTTAATCCAATCTGATTCTTACCCAAAGATATAGGACCACCCAATAACCAGACCCCACCTGCACTGACATCATTTTAACAATGTTTTTCATGATCTTTCCTTTGTCTTGTAAAGAAATAACTCAAATACCTATGCCTTATAAATTTAGCTCTAACCCTCAACACGTTGCAGCTCTTCACTGCCCATGGGTCCTGTCCCCACGCCTGAAGCTCTTTGCTGCCCATGGGTCCTGTCCCCACGCCTGCAGCTCTTCACTGCCCATGGGTCCTGTCCCCATGCCAGCAGCTCCTCACTGCCCACGGGTCTCGTCCCCCACTACTCCATGCTATTCTGTGAATAAACGAGCACTACTGCTAGCTCTTGAGAGTCCAAGAAATCTTTCTTTCGACTCCTTGACTCACCAAGTTCGCATCACCTCCACCTCTTTTCATACAGCTTAGAGATGTGGCTCTGGATTGGGTTTCTCTCCTAATTCCATCACTAATTAACCATGTCCCTAATCCCTAGGAGTCTCAGTTTTCCAATCTGGAAAATGGTAACAAGAACAATAACACCTATTTCACAGGATTGCTGTGAAAATACGATGTTCTATCTAAAACGCTCAGCTTACTTCTTGGGGTAAATAATCAACAATGGTTACTCATCACTCTAATTTTACTGCTCTCCTTGGACAAACTCCAGAAGACACTTAGGTTCATATAGGCTGAAGGAGGACTGACCTGAATTTGAATTCTGAGTCTCTTCTTGTGTGAAGGAACTTGGGATGGGTTATTGTGAAAGAGAAGCTGATGTAATTTCTTTTTCTGGTTCCAGGTATTTCCTGCTACCCCTTCAATAGCTAGAGCATTCTACACCCATTGACTCAGTGTAGGGTTTTTTCTAGCAGGTATCCAAAGAGAGAGAGAGTCAGTGCTTGGTCTTTGAGGTTCAAAACAGGCCTTTGAAACTCAAGGCAAGGACTACAGTCTTGAGCAAAAAAGGTTTTTGAGTTTCAAGAGCCCGTATCCTTTGAGTTTCAAAAGACCAAAATCCTGCACTGAACAATAGGCATAGAAGAATACGCTCATTGATCTGTGAGCATGAGGTTTTCTCCCGCCACAAAAAATCTCACAGACTCAGGAAAAGCAGCAAAAGAGAAACATGAGGGTTAGACCCCTGTCGGGGCACCCAGTGAGACCAGGTCCCACGGAATACAAGAGTTAAGGATAAAATCACAGACAGGAGGGTATACAGGAGCCTCTTCTCACTTCCCAAGGGAGGAGCAGGAAAGTGAACAGGATTTGAGAGTTCTCCAGCACCCTGCCGAGGGTCACCCCAGTAGAGTGGGAATGACAGCCTGGCGTTGCCGATGAAGGAAAGAGGCTGGGGTCCCTGGACCTGGAGGAGCTTTGTGGATGGAGGCTGAAGCTGATGCCTGCTTTCCACCATTCAGGTGAGCACTGTGCACCATCATGTTAATTGCTCTTCTCCTGGGCATCTGGGAAGGACAGCAGCCAGCATCCTTGACAAAGAGAAACCTGTCTGTGCCCTAAGACTTTGCTTAGCACCATCTGAATTACCCCACATAGACACATCCCCTTTATGATGGCTCAGAGTAGTCATAAGCCCTCAAGATGCAATGATGGCTCTAAAAATCTAGATGAATCAGCCTTGGCATTGACACTTCAGTGGGAATGAGAGGAACCAGCTTGAGTTCTCCCTAGAGCTAGAAGGACACTAAAATACGCCTTCATTACACACTTGCAATCAAAAGAGATTTGCTGGAAAGACAACCTACCATCAATAAACTAATGCTCTAGAGAAAAGGCAGCTGAAAACTGCCTGACATGAAGCTGGCATAGCCCTCTGCTTTCCCCTCTCCATTCACCTTCTCACCTAGAACTGAAATGACATTTCAGGAACATAAACTTCTGCGACATAGAGTTAGACAGGGGCACTAGGCGCCAGTGTTGCCCAGGCTCATTCCTTTCACTTTCCAAACTCCACATCCAGAAATCTTTCACAGGAGTTCCAACAGCTTACTTGACAAAGGAAGGATGGAGGATACTTCTCAAGGTGTATTCATTTCAGGAACTGTGCATTAGTCCTGGGCTGCCCTCTGAGCTCTGTGGCAAATGGAACACAAGCTAATAGTCACTAGCTTCACTGAGTATATGATGACTCTGTTTACATTTAGATCAACGAGAGACAGGGATGGAAGGTAACTGCCTCAGTTTCCCCAAGGGAGCTCAGTCTTTGCGATTCTGAAAGCAAAACCATCTGAAGATACCAAAGCAAAATGTTATGCAAAGCAAAAGGCTACCTGGCTGACTCCGCTCAGAAGGGAGAACTTTCTATCAAGACTGCCCCTACAAAGAGCTGTGAGAGCCCACCCTATGAATCTGAAGGCTTTCTAAAATTTTTGACAAAGTCAAGTGCATAGTCGATGTGACTTGTACTTGATATGAACAAGTCCTGTGGGTCACTGAGTTTGCTCAGGTCTGAGTTCTGTTTGCCCTCCAAGGTTCTACTGTTCCAGGGAGTGTGTGCTGCTCCAGTCTGGATGTAGACACCAAAGTCCCACCCCCTGGGCCAGCCCCACCTTCTAGGAGAGTTTGGCAGAATATAGGAAGCTCAACGATTGCATTTTTAGGAATGCATCCTAAAGAAATAATCATGCACATATGTGGAGGTTTAACTCAAGGATGTTCATCCAAGAATTAACTATAATAATGAAAACTGTAAATAACTTAAAAACACAACTGGGTAATGATTAAATTACAGGAGATCCATGGGATATTACGTTGTCCTTAAATGTTCTGCTTTGAGGAATATTTAATAACGTGGGAAAATGCTTAGGGTATACACATTTTTAAATTATATTACACGTCGGTACGTACAAGATTTGCAAATATTCACATGTATAAAGAGGTTCACCAAAATAAAACTGTGATTCTCTTTGAACGGTGTGATTACGGATGAATTTAAATGTTCTTTATACCTTCTGTGAGCTTCCTATCTGTGAGGGTTTAGGACAACTTGAAGTTAGAGGGCACAGTCCCCAAGACTGTCTCACTTCTGACACCAACTGCAAGTTTGATGGGTTCCCAAAAATACCCTAAAGTTTGATAATTCACTAAAAAACCTCACAAAACTCACTGAAAATTGTTATGCTCATAATTATAGCTTACACAGAGAAAGGATACAGAAAAGATGAGCCAAAGGAAGAGATGTATGGAGTAGAGTCCAGGAAAAGTG
>NW_025792619.1:0-1032 GCF_021613505.1 Equus quagga | reverse complement strand
GATCTTGATGCTTCAGTGAATCTTGCTTGGACATTAGGTACCGACTGACCTTGTTTTGGCATTACAGCTAAGCATCCATTGGGTCCCACTGCTTCCATTTCTGCAAAAGTCAACAGCTCTAGTTCAAGCGGAGTAAGCTGCACTCAGACTCTGAGGCCTGGTGTGAGGCTGACACTGCCTATTCTGGTCAATGGAATGAGAGTTAATGCTGGAGGCCACGAGCTTGGGCTTTCTCTGGAGTTGGAGGTTAACCCGGCAGGGTGGGAACCCTTGGGAATGGGTCTCAGAAGGTTTGGTCTTAATGTATTTCCAGTGTGAGCACAGGCTCCCTCCAACTCCCCTCCACCCCTCCAGTGATAAAACAAAGGATGATCTAAATGAGAGCTGTATTTTAAATGTGGAGTCAGTTTCTTGTTAACTAGGTCCTAGTTAAATTGTTTATCTACTTACCAATGCTGCAGTAGGGCAGTCACTTGCGCATTATCTAAATGTATTTAAGTGTTAGAGTGCTATCCACCAATAATGAAATGGACAAAAATGTAAAACAAATAAACATTGGGTCTATATTTTTAATTAACCACGTCGTTGAAAATTTTCTTCTTTGGTTTCAGCTACCAATGGCCAGGGCCTCAGGACTTTCACGCTATACATTTTAAACAAAATCCTCTCATCCAGGATTTCTCCACTGCAGCACTGCTGACACCTCAGATCATATCATTCTTTGCTGTGGGGAGGGCGTCCTGTGTAGTGTCAGACGTCTCACAGCATCCCTGCCTCTACTCACTAGATGGCTCCTGTCATCCTCCACACCACCTCTCAGACATGCCAGTGTCCCCAGATATTGCCAAATGGTCCCTGGGGATAGGGCACCCGAGAAAATACTGCGCAGGACATACTTATAGTAAAAATATTGTTATTGTTTATCTGAAATTAAAATTCAAGTGGACATCTGTATTTTTATTTGCTAAATCTATCCAGCCCTACTGAGAGGCGAGATTACCCCTATCTCTCTCACCTCCCACCCCATTTGAG
>NW_025792618.1:4185-11351 GCF_021613505.1 Equus quagga | reverse complement strand
CACGTTGAGGCGGTCTCCAAGCTGGCTACGCAGGGAGTTGACTTCCTAATGGAGGAAGACGTAGGCATGAACCCACAGAAAGAAGTCTATAAATAAACTCTCTTTGAGGGAGTCCAGTGAGGTGGGAAGAGGATTGCACTGGAGTTTAGGAATCATGAGCTGAAGTCCAGGTGATGTAACCTGTCACTTCTTGTGATTCAGGCCTCCTGAGTCACTCATTTGTATAATGAGGCTGCTTCATTAAATGGTTGTTAATGTTTCTTCTCACTCCAAGATTCTATCATTTCTTTCTTATTTTCTCCTTGCTCAGTGACAAACCTGGCATGATAACTGGCTTATAATTGTTGCTATTTAAATACAGAGGAACCAGGTTGAAGTCCTCCCATTTATTTCATGTCTTCTGCCATCATACACTATCTGTTAGAGGTTGTTTCCTCTTCATCAAAACATGTAATGTTTGAAGCATGCATCTGATTTCATTACATTCAACCAGGGGCTCTGCATCAACCATTATTTGAGTTCCTTAATTTCTCCCATTTTTCCCACCCATCCATCCATCCATCGATCCATCCATCCATTTATCCAGCTTAGGTTCTACTATCTAGATGACACACAATGTAAGGAAGTTTCCTTCCGGTCTTAGTCATTAATTTGGCATCTATTCAGAAGATAACAGATCTTATCAAACTGTAGAAAGTATTTTAAAGATCTTTGTGTGGACTTTGGCCCCAAGTGGAAATATGTCAGCTGACCATACTCTTTTTGGTAAAAAAGAGAGGCTTGTAACTCAGTCCCCAAAAGTCCCCCAAGTATGTTTTGAGCAACCAGCAGCATGTGGTGCTCGCCCTATGGTACTTTGCAAAGACCTAGCTTATACTGCTCAGGGGAGTTACGGAACTCTCAATAGTGGGAGCTTGGAAGCTGGGAATCCCTTACCTGCTCATGGTTCTGCTTGAGGGAGATGAGCTCCTCCTTCAGGGACTCCACCTGGGCCTCCAGGTCAGACCTGCACAGGGTCAGCTCGTCCAGGATCCTGCGCAGGCCGTTGATGTCCGACTCCACCAGCTGCCGCAGGCCCAGCTCCGTCTGATACCTTCACACACACAGCAAAGGTCAAGGGAGGTCAAAGAGGAAGATTTCTTCCTGGGCTTTACTTAGCTGACCTAGTCAAATTCATTATATTTTGAAATATTTTCTTTTTTTTTTTAAAGTTTTTTGAAAGGAAAAAAGTACCACTGTGCTGAGTAAAAAGACCTATTTCCTCCCTGAGACAGACCCACAGAGAAGGTATTGGTGGGGGGCCAATGCACAGTTCTACTCTCATATTAACTGTTGGTTCTAAGAAGCTCATTCACGGGTTGCTGTCAGCTAAGCGCCACTATCTTGCCTGCTTAAGTGAGCCGGTAAACTTCTTAAGCCAGCTATAGATTGTCTTGCCTTCCTTTCCAACCACGCTGAGAAGCAATCAGTTGCTGTTAAGGAAGCGCTAAATCAGAAGTCAGTTAGATTCAGCCTTGCCTGTGGATAAGCCCCTTCGTCTCCCTAAGCGTTGATTTCCTCCTCTGTAAAATGAGAACCAAACTAACACTTCATCCAGTTGGCCTGAAGATGAGGAAAGGCTGTAGGTATAATTACACCGTAAACCGTAAAATCCTACGAAAATGCAAAGGACTCTTATGATTGTAATGGTCACACCTAGAAAAATTGACTGATTCTCTGAAATGGATTTTGCCTTGTATTTTTGTGGTTTAATAACTTTTTTCTCATGGGCTGATATTGACTAACCTACACCAAGAAACCAACGTGAAATTCACTTTTAAACTTGGTCCAGACATTAAGTTGAAAAAGAGAAAGAATGGGTGGTTTCTTGCACTCCTTCCTAAACTTAAAATATAGATTCTTGGCATTCAGTGAGGCAACTTTAACTGACATTTAACCTAATCAAGTCAGTGCAGGAATCGTCCCGTTATCAACCCAGACAGCTTCTGCCTGCACGCTCCCGGGACAGAGACCACCACCCTGCGCTTCAGCCTGTCCATTACCAGGCTGCTCTGATCATTAGAAAAATCTTACTTGGTTCTGAAGTCATCTGCGGCCAGCTTGGCGTTGTCAACCTGCACCACCAGCCTGGCGTTCTCAGACTTGCTGACCAGGATCTGGAGACAGCATTAATTGTGAGATGAGTTGGACGAAGAAGGAATGCGCTGTGCCTTAAAGTGAAAAGCTCTTTTCTTTCAGCCCCATTCCTTCCAAATAGCTTTGAATCTTCTCAGATTTTCAGTTCTTGGGTAAAGGGAAGACTACTTAACAGAACTGATCATTTCAAAGCTAAAACAGTCAAGGAGAAATGCGCCCTTTGTCACAGACTCTTCCTGGTCTGCCTCTGGCTTCCTGCAGGAATTAAGCATACCGGGTACCAAGCCTCACATAGGGTGACCAGGACCCATTTGCTTGGAACTGGAGGGTTCCTGGGATGCTAAACCCAGAAAAACCCCAGGCAAACCAGGACAAGTTGGTTATCCTACCCTCATACCCTCCTTTTCCAGCCCTGCTGACCTCTCTCCACTCTCCCCTCATACTGCCTTGGACAAGGCTTTTGCACGAAGCTTCCGCCTCTACCTGGAGTGCCCTGGGATGTCCTTACCACCTTCAAGACCCCTCACATAACCCCCATCCCCGTCCTCCCCAGCTCCTGCAGGGGGTCGCTTCCTCCACGCCCTCCCACAGGACTTTGCTCTCAACCAGTTACACTTCCCGTCACCTTCCCTCTGGGCATTGGTTTCCACTCTCCACTTTTCTCCCCTAGCCCGTGAGCTCTGAAGGCAAGAGACTGTCTTATCCAGTACTTTATCCCTCGCTCCAGCACTGTGCCTAGTCATCACTAAACGTGAGTAAATGAATGCATGATCTTCAACTCGCATAGCCCCTTACCAGCCTTCACTTTACCAGAACTACTGAAGAGGGGACAGTCCATGCCCTCTGAGAATCAAGGGCTTGTGCAGTTGGACATCAACTCCTGCTCATCCTTCAATCCCTGCTCAGATATTGCCTCTCCTGGGAATCCGTCCCCAACCTCCACCGAGTCCCACCTCTGTGCTGACTCTTTCCTTATCCTCACTTCCACTCCTGCACTTCGGGTCCTGAGTTCTCACTTGTATATGTGTCGGCTCTGGTGGATGGCATGCTGTCTATATATCAGAGAGGCTTCTGGAGTCAATGGCTCTTTGCTTTGCTACAGACACAGTCTCTTTCTGCAGCTTTGAAAGGCCTTACATATTTGAGGATTCTCTCAGGAAATTCCTGGCTCCAAGAAATAATTCAGTGCATACTTTTTTAAAAAGCTATAGGCTCTGAAAATAAGAGCAGAATATCCCACTAGAACTAGGGTCGGATAATCTGGTTTTAGGGAAGAAGCAATGTAAGATTGCTGTAACTGATTTGGTCTAACGCCTTACCCTCTCCCCAGCCTGCATCCTTCCCTTGTGGGGCCTCCCGAAGAGATTTTCTAAGACAATTTGATGTGTTGTATCTAAACCAACGAAGTCTATGTCTTTATGCTTCTCAACGTTAGCTTCGAACAGTCTTAGATCCGTTCAGAAGTGAGTATGCTGAATTTGGATAGATAGTTTACTAAATTGGCAGTGTGGTGCCACCCCCTCACCTTCTGCTGGAGCTCCTCGATGGTGCGGAAGTAGGACTGGTAGTTGGAGCACAGTTCGGGCTCCTGCTGCTGGCACCGCTCCCGGATGCGGCTCTCCAGCTCCGCGTTCTCCCGCTCCAGCTGGCGCACCTTCTCCAGGTAGCTGGCCAGGCGGTCGTTCAGGAACTGCATGGTCTCCTTCTCGTTGCCATTGAAGGAGCCCTCGCAGAACAAGCCACAGCTGCCCACGTTGGCGGGGATGTTGCAGGCCCCGGGCAGGGTGCAGCCGTGACAGCTGGGGGGCACGCAGGGCCGGGAGGAGCAGGTGGAGCGGCAGCTCAGGCTGGGCAGGAAGCAGCTGTAAGACATGGTGCTGGAGACAGTGGAGCTCTGAAAGTCAGTTCCAAAGCCTGATTCTTCTTCTCTGGTGTAGCCCTGGTCCTCTCCAGGGCTTTATATTCTGTCATTGTTGGGTGTGCCAAACATGTCCAGCATTACCTCTTTTTACCTTCCTGACCAATTTTTCCATTTGTCGTTTAGCCACCTCACACGAGTCCTTTACCTCATAAAATATGTTACTTTGGCTTCTTGCTAAGTCAGGACTCCTCGCCAATCATGCTGGTTGGTTAAGTAAGAGCTTCATGGTTTGTCTTCAAAGTGATCAGCCCATTCCCTTGCTGCTTATTCACAGGGTGTTGAGTTAGAGTGACAGCTGTACCCTGTCCCCCAGAGTTGGGGGCTCTTCTGTGCCTCTTCCCCTTAAACGAGGAAAGGTCCGTGCCTCATCCATCATCCAACTCCTCACCCAACTCAGTAAGGACTTTGAGAAAAGCCGTCTAAGCAAGGCCACCTGGAAACCAGACTGTTGGGTGGGGAATCCTGGAAGCTGAGATCAGAGAGGACTTAGGAGGCCACCCCATTCAACGTCCCTTTGCCATTCTACCCTGCCCAGATGGAGGCAATTCTATTCTCTTCGTAGGGGGCTGAGGGAAACCCCCACACTCCATTTCTGCTATTATTCCACGTTCACAGAATGTTGAGAAAACTCACATCTTGAGAGCACCTACTCTGCATGAAGACTTACTATGTGCTTACACACAGTGTGACTGTTACTAGAATGGCTCCTGTTCACTGAGCACCCACTGTGCTAAGCACCTCCTGTGCATTATCTCCTTCAGTACTCACAAAACCCTGCAGGGATTGTAGATGAGGACAGCAAGCCTCTGAGAGGTTGCCCAAGGTCACAGAGCTCCTACACAGTGGAGCCGGAGTTCAAACCCGATCTCTCTGATTCCAACAGCCACACTCTCTTATCTTCTCACCACTGAGATTCAATAATGCACAAATCATTATGAGTTCAATGGGACTCAACGACTACTAGACAATATCCCCTCCTAAATTAGCGTCGGCCAAGAAATAAAAGCCTGTTTTCTATCCAAGAACCAAAGGTCATTTCTATTCTAATGGAAGGAAATCTACTAAGTGAGAAAGTACAATACCCACTAGAAACTGTAAACACGGAAACTGAGTTATCTGATGTAAAAACACTTCAGCCCAGCTTTCCAAAGGATACGATTCTAAAAAGCCACTAAATTATTGTGTGGTTAATGGCATCTCGTGACCATCAATACATTTTGACAAACAGATGTTCTGCCCTCACGGTGATTCAGGTGGAGATTTGAACTATGAGGATTTTATATTTAATCTATCAGTGCTCAAAATATGAAAGATACTCCTCAAAGTAGTTCCTTTTGGAAGCTGTATACTCATTCCTCCCATACAGTCATTACTCAGATTACGCCGTCTTCAAACTTGCCCTCGCAGCCTAGGACACTTTCTTTTGGTTATCCTCATTGATGGTAAATCTTCATCTTCTGAGGGTATGTTTAGTTTTGCAACCAACCAGATATCATTTGGAACCAAGCCTAGTGAGTGGAATAAACAACCAACCTGAGTAGTATCTTTAATGGGTCAGAAACACATTGAGACTATAAAATAATAATGTAGGATTCTAAAAGTTGTTCCCGAGAGCAAGCTTCATATACGCTTTCATAAAGGACGGCAGCTTTGGAGTAACATGTGGTCTCCTAGAGCGTGTGCTTTGAAGGCGCTGACATCTCATCCGTGTTCACAATCCACAGCTCTCTGCCCCTCCTGTCTGAATCTCTACCTTTAGAGAAATGTGGAATGAGTGTGCTTGTTTAAAATCAATACCAAACCAATTGAAGCCCTATTGGATGAGATCAAATAATATAAAGTATATAGCTAGATTCATTAGCTTTTCTCTGTCTTCCTCCCTTTCTACTCAAAGCTTCAAATGAGAAAAATCTAGACAATGGCAGTTTTTAAAGAATAACAAAGGAATATACTGTTGTAGACTGGTAAATATGTCCATGAGGGTCCCTACAACCATTACTGTAGCTTCTACCTCAGTCAGAACGTAGTAGTCCAGAGGTAAGTATCCTTTTATCTTCGAAAGTGGAGGGTATTCCCATACCTTGAGTAGAAGTAACTATGGTTGCCGCATAGCTACGTGGTCTTTAGATAATAATGGTTGCGACCACTTGGGTCTATTGAGAAGAGAGCCAAGTTTTAATTAGCTTCCCAGGAATTCTGGAAGACAACCGCTTTTATTTATTCCACTTACTGTATGCTGTGAATTCTTTCCTTTGCATAAGCGATGACATTGTCTCTAGTCAATGACCCTTCAATAAACATGATGAGCAAATCAAATCCTAACAAACAGAAAGGTTTTACACCTGCCCAGGTAATTGTGGTAGACGCCTTGGTAAGGCTTCTGGTCTTACCATGTGAGCAAATTGCTGTTGAGGTTTAAGGACACTATTTATGATGGAAGCCAAGGCTATTTCTGGGGGAAGATCACACCCAAACTCACCATGGTGGTTAACCATGGAGTGGAGTCAGGGCAGATCTGCTGAGGCCATCCTCCCTGTGGCAGGACTTTAAAGGCATTAGGAGGCCTCCTTCCTCCTTCCCAAACCATCTTCCCTGATGGCCAGGTACTGGCATTTGAAATTCTCATCATGAGAAACATACAATGTATTCTTTGGGAAATGCAAAGTAACATATCAGGCCACTTATTGATTAATTACATGTTCATGTGTACTAATGGCAAGGAGAGGCCAGGAGTAGTGTCATCGGGCACACTCAGACCAGGAGCACTGACTTATGCCTAAGAGAGATGAAGACTTACCCACTGGAGAATCAGAAAATCAGAAACACTGTTCAATATCAACACCAGCCCGGCAAGTTTTGGGCCAGCCCCAGTTAGAGCTGCTTATAAGAACAGGACACAGGGTTTCCACAGGCCATTCCGTAAAGTCAGCCGTTACGAATTTATCAATCACCCAGCCTCACTACACTGAGGGGAGAAAGTGTGATGGTAATCCAGGAACTAAGCTAACAGGTTTGGCTCTGAGGAGATGCCCAAACAGGATTCCAAGGAGGATAAGCGGGAGAAGACCTGGAGAATGAGCTAGCTCAGTAGTAAGATGGGCTGAGCAAA
>NW_025792618.1:0-4085 GCF_021613505.1 Equus quagga | reverse complement strand
AAGACCTGGAGAATGAGCTAGCTCAGTAGTAAGATGGGCTGAGCAAAGAGAGGTACAGGCACCTCGAAATGGGATTCATGGCCCATTCCACAAAATCTCTCAGAGCCACCATTGTTTCTCTTACATTCGGCCCAAGACTCTCAAAGGGAAAGGAGTTTGAGGGTCTCAAGGGACCAGGCCAAGTCAGAAAAATGCAAATCTCCTCAGTATATTTTTCACTCTACCCAGTCGAGAATAGAGGAGTTGAGAAGAACATGAAACAATCCAGGACAATGTAACTTAATGGTCCTAGTCTTCTGGGAAAGCTGGATTCAGGGACCACTCAGAGGAGTGAAAATCTGTTTATGTGACTGCTCTGCAGGTCAAAAGGGAAGAGCAGATGTTAAAACGTTTTTAGTAGTACACAGAGGATAAAGCAAAGTGAGCTTCATGTTTACTGTGAATGTGTAGTGTTGAACTTTCGCATTAAATTCACCATTAACTTGGTGATTTGAGACAGATGTGAAAGCCACCGAAATATGGCTTCTTCCCCCAGCATTTCACAGACCCCGGTCTCTTGATAGTAACCAGCAACCTGCCCATTGCTATAACCAGTGATGTGTCTGAATCCTCATCTTCCTTGCCCTGGATGCTGTTGACCATCCCCTCATTGAGCTCTGACTTCTTTTGATTTGTCTGTCACTTCAGCTGCTTTCTCACTTCCTTCTCCAACTGCTTATAATCAGATATCTCTATCCTCAGAGACCCAGCTAAACCAAGGCAGAACCTCATGTCAGGGACTTTGGAGAAGCCCAGGCCTGCTCTTTCATATCTGTCAGTGGTTCCCAAGGTTCTTCCACCTTCTCTAACATCTTTCCTTGACACTCTTAAGAACTCCTACACCTTTAACTATTATCATCTTTGTGTAAGTATCTCTCCAACATCTCTCCCAAATCTAGTCATTCTTTTCCAGCTCTCTCCACTGGAGACCCACTATTGTTTCATTTTCTCAGGCTCGAAAACTTCACTCATGTTGACCTATAGTAGGTATTCAATCAATGCTAGTTTCCGTCCTTCTCTCTCCATGGTTCCTCCACTTCCAATCAGCTTCCGCATCCCAGGCTGTGCCTCTGGAATCTGCTCTTCCCTTGCCCCACCCACTCCCCCTTCCCCCCGCTCTCCCCACCCCTCCTCGCCCCAACCCCCCCACCTCCACTCATCTCAGCCCTTGTTGTCTCTCATCAGCCTCCTAATTGATGGTCCTCCTTTCCCACCCAAACCCACCAACCTGTAGGACTCATCACAACCCAGCCTTCACATAGCTGCCTGATACATCATATGCCACCCTTCTTCACAAGCAAATCTCACAGCACTGCCAGCTATGGGCCTCCCTAACTCCTTTCTAGTTTCCTATTCCACTACCGCGTTTATCCTCTGCTCCAGGCTAGGAATTGGTCTGTCAGGCCTTTACCACACCTCCTGCTTCCTCATCTCCTTACCAGGCACAGTTCATCCTTGGAAAAATTTGCGCTCTTCTCAGACCTGCACACACTCACCTGTCCAAACATATCCATCAACATTTATTTCAGAATTATGCTACTATCATACAGTAATAGTTGATTGAAGTTGGAACTCTGGGAAGTATATAAAGTTTTAATAACCTCATGGATCCTCATTAGTGTTACTGTTCCTTATTTATTCCACTTAAAGCGTTCTATGGTTTGTACTAGGCTTTAATTAGGTAGAGATTCTGTCTCTGTTGAAGGACCTATAGTCAACAGAAGAGGCAGACAAAATTTGTATGAATAGAATATTTGAGTTTTCAAAGTCCTGATCAAGTGTTCCTTCCTTCTTGGAGCCTCTTATCACTCTCTCACACCTGGGAAACTCATCATTCTTTACTGACAACTTTCTGGAGCCACACTGACGTTTGCGTGTATGCGATTGTCTCTTTGTCTTATCCACGCTAGACTGTAAACATGCTGAGGGCCAGGATTGGTGCTTATGTATTCGTGTGTTCTCAGCATCCCACAAAGTACTGCCACATGCTATAGACGATCGATTGTAGTATGTCAGTCAGCGTCAAATTGAACGGATAATTGAGATAGTGGCCGGTAGAATTGAGAGCTTTAAAAATTCAGAGATGAGGCAAGTGCGGGGGGGATTAATGTTTAATTGGGGGGACAGTGAACATTGACCTTTCTTCAAATTATAGAAAATGAAATGATAAGGAGGTTATGGAAGAATATTATGCGTAGGAGCAAATACCTAGAGAAAAGGATAAACTTGAAGAGGAGGAGCTAAGGAGAGATGCCTGCCTGCATTTAAAGGTCTTTAGATAACCACGTGTTGGGTGTGATGACCGGGTACAAGATGAGCCACTTCGGCAAACGTAAGCTTTAGTTCAATTAAATGCGATGCGATGGGCTGATACCAAGTGAAAGTATCCTATGGGCAACTGAAGACCTGGAACTTGAGCTCAGGTGAGAGCAAGATTGGGGAGTCATCGGCAGAGAGGGGCTGGCTCTCCATGAACATGGATGTAGAAAGAGAAAAACAGAGAGCCGAGGATCTAGGCATTTCCTCCGTTTTGGACAGAAAGGGGAAGACAAGCCAATCAGGAGACAGAGAACAGGCAGTGGGACATAGAATGAGAGGAGCCAGAGCGTGCAGAGTTATGGAAATCAATGAAAGTTCATATCGAGGGAGGGACAGGTATCTATATTGGCGATGCAGGTACAGCAGAGAGGTTGAGAGGAGAGCCAGCTCCTCCTCAAGCAGTTTCTACAGAAGCTTGTCTCCATAGGTTAGGGGCAAGGGGAAGCAGAGAATTCCAGAGTGATGAGGCTGAGAGACAGCAGTGGAGACAGCAGTGAGGTTTGGGGAGGACACTCAGAACTGCCAAGAGCCCTGCAGACACAGCAAGACGGGTGTGGGTGTTAAAGGCCAGGCTTTCTGCATGTTGGGAGCCTCCCAGGAGGACATCCCTCCCCCTCCGTCAGAATTTACCAGCGGAACATGATGACTGGAGTCAGTCATTTACCCATTTCATCCTCCTAATGAAGGGATATTTTTATGAAACTGCCACGATGAGTACTTTACAATGTATGAATATGAATGAGAAACACATTTACTATGCCAGAGAAGTAAAGTTTATTGGGAAGTAAATGAAGTGGCCTCCTTGCCTTCCAGAGAACACTGAAGAAGCAAGGAAAGCAGGAAACACAATAAGTACAGGAAACAGCCTAAAGGAAACCCTGGAGCTCAGATTGCAGGGAGCTGGACATCTGCAGAAACAAAGAAACTCAACCTTCAACAGGAAGGAGTTTGCCAGACATTGGGAGTTGATGATGCGTGTCTTTGCTTGTTGGGTCTGGAAGCATTTCCATGTCTAGAAATATCACAGTTGGCACGACAATGTTTCTAAATGGCAACTGAGCTTAGCAAAAGCAGGACCTGGGGACCTTTCCTGTCCTTGATCTAAACGGCTTCATTGTCATCTTCAAAGAGGGTGCAAGTTTTTAAATTAACAGAGACGCTTTTGAGAGCTGCCACAGGGCCCGCAGTAGCTGCTACTAGCATTGGTGGTGGCACACGGGTTGCGAGGAAGCCTGCAAGGACACAGAGATTTAGAATGGATTACGGAGAGGAGTGGAGAGAGCCCCAGGCTGCCTAATCAGACAACCTGTGAATTCTCAATGGTTGAGTTTAATTGGCATCTATTTGTTACCAAATCCTTCTCCCTGTCCCAGAATACCTTGTGCAGAGGGGGAAATTGACCTTCTGAAAAATATTATCTCATGCTCTTGGGCTCTCGTCTGCCTTAACCGATAGTTATTGTTGTGAGTAACCACCTCTCTCTCATCACCTCTCCATTGTTAGTTCCTTGAGGCAGGGGATGTATGCCCTTCACTGTTGACCTTCCCCATTTGTTTAATTGTCAGATAGTAGATGCTTGATTAATGTGTGCTGTTGGGTGAATTGAAAATATGGCCAACATGTGTGTGGCCACAATGTCTTATAGGCCCACCACACACGCTTTCCCAGAAATCCTTCGCCTCATACTCACTTGCAGTCCTCGCTCTCCAGCAGGCCCCGGTACGTGT
>NW_025792617.1:0-3911 GCF_021613505.1 Equus quagga | reverse complement strand
AATCATGGGGTCCACATCCTTCAATCAGCATTATCCTTAGATACGCCATTTCAGGAGCAAATGAGCCTTTGATAGTGATGTTCTAGCAGCAAGAAGAGTAACATCTTCTATAGCAAAATGGCCTGTAGCCACAGTAGCCAGAGCCGTACCCACAGCCATAGCTGGAGCCATAACCACAGCCATATCCAGTTCCATAACTGCAGCCATAACGGGGGCTATATCCACAGCCATATCCGCAGCCATATCTGGTTCCATAACCACAGCCATAAAGGGGGCTGTATCCACAGCCATAGCCAGTCCCATAACTGCAGCCATAATGGGGGCCAAACCCACAGCCATAGCCATATGTGCAGCCATAGCCACAGGAGTTGCCATAGTAGTTGCAACACATGTTGTCAGGAGAAGAGAATTCAGGCGGGTTGCAAGAGGAGGTTTCTGAAGTGTGTGTGTCTTCTACTTCTCCTGGCCCTTTATATACTGTCAGTAATTGGCAGAGCATACCATTCATCCCTGACTTAGCCACAAAATATGTAAACAACTCATATGTGCCAGTCACTGTTGACAATCGTTAACAACGGTTTGCTTAAAATGAGGTCATTATTTTGGAGTCACCACTTTCAATTCAAGAGCATCCTTTACATTTATCCTGCCAAAGATTGTCTCAATAGAATCATGTGCCCAGATGTAAAACTGATACCGATTTTCAAAATCTCCTGTCATCGAATAGCTACCTTACACAACTACGTTTTGAGGGGTTGTAGGAAAATTTTGTCCTTTTTGTCGCTACTCTTTCCTAAAATGTCTGCCTTGGCCCATAGGGAAGGAAATACTCCCATCTCCTTTCTTGAATCATTGTAACTTCTTGCCAGACTTGTCCCACTCACATACCTACTGTCAGATACCTACTAGTTCCTTGGGGTAGAAAACAAGGATGATGCTAATTCTCTAGGGCACAGAAGAGCCCCCAACAACCTAGAAACATCTTGGCCAAAATGTGATGGCACTGAGATCAGAAATCTTGGTTTATATCTCTGCCTCTATAAATCAGCTCTTCTACCCATAGGTGTCTTAATCCAGACATGCCCTTTCCTCTCATTCTATCCCAAACCTCCGACCTCTCCATCACTAAATGTGCAGTCAGAGAAAGATTTTTTTGCTTGTTTATTTGTCTGGGGGGATTCCTTTTGTTTATCTTGCTTCTCTAGGTTTTACTTAAAACACCATTTTCAGAGTCCAGTGGACTCCACAAATAAATATTTCTTCCTGAAACAACCATGAAAGCCAAGTTGGAAGGGAGTAGAAACTCAGGAAGATCATTCTTTCTACTGGATAGTCACATTTCAACAACAAAGGAATGGGTGATAATCCACTACTTTATTAAGTACCTTCAACAGGCATTTTCACAAACCTGCTGATTTCATTTACTGGGAAATTTCATTATTACACATTTTTCCTTCCTTAAGAAATCTTCCTATTTTTTTTATATTGGTCACAGGTCTAATCTGATCAATCTGTGATGTTTCATTCCTAATAGCAAAAAGGAAGAAAATATATCCCCACCCCAACTTTTCTTTTCCTTTGTTTTGTCTCCTTTTCTGTCATCTTTGAAATTCTAAACTATAAATTCTAATTCACAAATTCCCTGGCATAGACACTTTACTTTTTAATACTGCTGCCAACACCCACTTTTAGGCCACAATACTCCTGGATTGTTGAAAAAGTATTCAACTTTTATTCCATTATTTCTAATACTTTTCCATTCAGGTCTCTGGATACTGCTCCATAATGGTGGCAGTGTGTCTATTTTGTGCAACCCTGAATTACCTGCTCTGAGTTCAGTGCCTGGTACATAGTTGACACTTGATCAATATTTGCCAATAAAAAATAGATGGGTTAAATCAAATACACATTCAGCTGTTGGTGTGCCACTTATAAGCTATAAGATATTTAGATATATTACTGCCATCTTCTCTTTTAACTTAAAGTTAAACTCTCAAGTTTCCTTTGACTAAGAGAGTGACAAGATTTCAGACTTGGGGGAAGTGTTAAGTGAAAGTTTGTCAGGACCCTTTTCTAGATAAATAAATTATCTTAGTAAATGATAGGCTCTTTACTGGATACATAAATTATCTTACACAAGCCTACCGATATTCTTCCATTTGGCTGAATGCTTTCCATAATAAAAAAACATAATGAAACAATAAGTTAGATTTTTAAAGAGCTGTGATGATAAGAATTCCCTTCCCCTGTTTGTAAAGCTAACCTCAGAGTTACCCAGAGCACAGTCAGTCCTCAGATCTGACTTAACGAATGTTCAAGCTGTGAAAACTGTCCTGCATTTGAAAGAACTCCTGTTTCTTCATCAGTTGGACAAATTATATCTTGTGAATAGCTTCATTGCAGGCTCACTTTGATGGCAGGGCCATCTCTGTTGGATTTGGCCATTTTGTGGGGTCTCCTAGCTCCAAGGACCTCAGAGTCAGAGTTTGTGCAGTGACCCTGTCATGGAAATGAGACAGTGACACATTTGTCATCGCTGGTTACAGCTGAGTCTGAAGGGCTTTTTCTGTGGTAGGATCTAAATGTTAGAGTTCTGGAAGTTCAGAAAAGGAAAGGGCACTAAAGTCAGTACCAAAAAAGCCATAGACCCTCTAACTGAGAACATTGACTGGAATTTTAAATTCCATTCTTATGTCTTCCCCAGCCAAAGAGAGCCCCATTAAGGCACTAGACTTTGCTCTTTTCCACTGGAAAATGTGGCAACATCTGATCGTGCTTGAAACCTAATAAAATTCTCTCCCCCCTTAACACTTGCTACCGTCCTCTCTAGTCTTCTTTGCAACTGGCATCAGCTCATTTGTCACAACCTCAAAATACTTCCCTGAACTCTCTCTAATACTTTAACTCTTACTTTCTTTCTCATTAAACTCTTTCATTCCTTCTGAGGTAATTATCTGTCTGAATTCATCTTAAGTATTCTTTATTTTTTAACTTCATCTACTAGAATGTAAACACTCTGAGAGCAGGTCATATGTCTATAATTTTCCTACTGTGTCTTCAGTGTCGGGGATGGTTTCATGTGAAAAATATTTGTCAATTAACCACTTAAACCAACCTCCACAACCTCAATATATGCAAATCTATTTTTACTTCCTTGAAATGAAGATGATGTGATAGAATATTATTCTTCTAACTTATTCATTCTTTAAGTTTTTATTCCTCGTGTGCTTAACAATGAGTCTGCTTCTAATTTCTCAATAACGCTAGAAATGATCTTTTTCATTCCATTAATCCTTTAAGCTCAGAGGCCACATAGTCTCTCTCCAGAACTGTTGTTCTGACTTATTGAAGATGTGTCATCCCTTCTCTTCTTTCCCCTCCTGCTGCCTTCTAGAAACAATGCAATTTCACAGCACCACTCTGCAGTACTGTGTGAGTGTTCCTGGGTAAGGAAAGGTCTGAGCATATGGAATATGAGGATTAGGTGAAGAAGGCATCATTTATGATGCAGGGATAAGAAGAAATGCTTGTACTATGCTGAAGAAAAATCCAAATTCAGGCAAGCTATTTTTAGACAAATTTCCAGACAGGCCATATCATTTCAAAAAACGAGTTGACAAACAAGTATACAGAGATTTCTTAGAAACAAAGAACCATTTTTATTGAGAATAAGCGATTTGGCCCATTGTAGGATGTTAGGATCATCAACACAGTCATAACAGAGAACCCGAGTCTAAGGAAGTAATGCTAATATTTGGAGAATAGTCAGATGTCACCTCAGAGCCTCAGGCCACAATGATGCCATTCTAAAAGTGGGTATTGGAGGTCAAAAACTCTGTCAAGTTATAATTTCTTGGGTATAGGAATCATGGGGTCCACATCCTTCAATCAGCATTATCCTTAGATACGCC
>NW_025792616.1:2546-3647 GCF_021613505.1 Equus quagga | reverse complement strand
TGATTAAGTTTAAGTCCAGCTGTTCATGGAAGATGAGTGAGGAGGAGCTGAGAGTGAAAGCAGGAGCCTGGTGGGGTTTGTGGATTTGGTACAAAGATCAGACTAGAGTCCTGGATGCGGGATGGAGCAGGTGAGGTGGAGAAGGTTGGTCAGACGCCGCATGTGTTTTGGAGGTGAGGAAGGGGATGTAGGAAAGAGGTTTGGAGGGTAGTCCTTGGGGACTGCGTAAAATGTGAGTGAGTCGTACCTCCTGGATGAAGGTCTATGGACACAGGTGTGGGTTGAGGTCCTGAGCTCATCCTTGTGATGGAAATATAGACAACAGCCTTCCTGCTTGTTCAGTGGTGACAGGAATGTTGTAGTTGTGAACTGAGTAATCTCAATGGACTTCACTCCTTCTCTGAGATTTGTTTGACTTGTCCATTCCCCATGATCTCTCATGTCTCCAGGCTGATATCCCACAGGGTCAAAAATGTCCCTGCAGTCCCAGGCATCACACCCACACCATAAACCCTCCTGAATGAGAGTTGCCCTCCATGATCCATTGAACAGGAATCTCAGACTTCGCGAGGACTGGACCAGATCACCCACACCATCTCCCCTGACTCCATCATGGTGAGTAGGGAGGGGATTGTCTGATTAGTTTGGATAATGAAAGGCCTGTCCCTGGAGATGGAACTGGGGTAAGTCACATGCTCACCACATGACTGGGAGATTTGTGGTCTGATAGGAGAGGAAATGACAGAAGTTTTCCCTTCTTGGTCCCAGCATGTGCATCATCTGCTCTCAACCATTGTAGTTCGTTCATGTTGGGTCTTCTACTGTGCACACTGGGAGCTGGGCAGGGGACACAGGCCAGGGGCACCTGTCTCATAACACTCTGCCTCTGGTGCCCTAATCTTTCTAATGTTCTGCAAAGGGTCATTCTCAGGAGCAATGACACCCACTGCAATCAGTGAGGTCCCGGTGTGAAATTCAATAGTCCCCGAAGAGATAGAAAGGAGCAAAACTCCCTCATGAGGAGATCCTCTTCCCAGAGGGGGTGAGAAGGGCGATTTCATCTCAAGAACCCACACTAGTGGCCACTGCCTGCCATCCCCT
>NW_025792616.1:0-2446 GCF_021613505.1 Equus quagga | reverse complement strand
ATATTTCTCAATTTCAGCAGTGGGCTGCCATAACGACAGAGTCCATGTTGGGAGAGAGAAAAAGCTGGGACACACACAGAGTCCAGGCAAGTCTGACTCAGGATAGGGCACTATTCAGTGGTCCATCCATCTGCACGATTTACTGAACAGCAATTATTGGCTGGGCTTGGATGGGGGATGGGGGCCATTAGAGGATTTGACCAGGAAGATAAGGAATCTGATTAACTTTAAGTCCAGCTGTTCATGGAAGATGAGTGAGGAGGAGCTGAGAGTGAAAGCAGGAGCCTGGTGGGGTTTGTGGATTTGGTACAAAGATCAGACTAGAGTCCTGGATGCGGGATGGAGCAGGTGAGGTGGAGAATGTTGGTCAGACGCCGCATGTTTTTTGGAGGTAAGGAAGGGGATGTAGGAAAGAGGTTTGGAGGGTAGTCTTTGGGGACTGCGTAAAATGTGAGTGAGTTGTACCTCCTGGATGAAGGTCTATGGACACAGGTGTGGGCTTGAGGTCCTGAGCTCATCCTTGTAATGGAAATATAGTCGACAGCCTTCCTGCTTGTTCAGTGGTGACAGGAATGTTGTAGTTGTGAACTGAGTAATCTCAATGGACTTCACTCCTTCTCTGAGATTTGTTTGACTTGTCCATTCTCCATGATCTCTCATGTCTCCAGGCTGATATCCCACATGGGTCAAAAATGTCCCTGCAGTCCCAGGCATCACACCCACACCATAAACCCTCCTGAATGAGAGTTGCCCTCCATGAGCCATTGAAGAGGAATCTCAGACTTCACGAGGACTGGACCACATCACCCACACCGTCTCCCCTGACTCCATGATGGTGAGTAGGGAGAGGATTGTCTGATTGGTTTGGAAAATGAAAGGCCTGTCCCTGGGGCTGGGGCTGCAGCTGGGGAAAATCACATGCTCACCACAGGACTGGGAGATTTGCGGTCTGAGAGGAGAGGAAAGGACAGAAGTTTTCCCTTCTTGGTCCCAGCATGCGCATCATCTGCTCTCAACCATTGTAATTCGTTCATGTTGGGTCTTCTACTGTGCACACTGGGAGCTGGGCAGGGGACACAGGCCAGGGGCACCTGTCTCATAACACTCTGCTTCTGGCACCCTAATCTTTCTAATGTTCTGCAAAGGGTCATTCTCAGGAGCAATGACACCCACTGCAATCAGTGAGGTCCCGGTGTGAAATTCAATAGTCCCCGGAGAGATCGAAAGGAGCAAAACTCCCTCATGAGGACATGCTCTTCCCAGAGGGGGTGAGAAGGGCAATTTCATCTCAAGAACCCACACTAGTGGCCACTGCCTGCCATCCCCTTGGCTCCTCGCCTGTAACTGCCTCCTCTCTCAGGTGAGGAACAGTCCCAGAGGCCCAGCTCACGGATGTCTAGAGACACACTCCAGTCCAGATGCCTTGTGTCCCGTTCCCCAATAGAGTGATTGCTCAGGTCACTGAGGGCTCATTGCTGAGATTCTCCCCCTCACAGGGCCCAGGTCTCAGGTGCTCTGTCCCAGGTACCTTGCTCTTCTGTGTGCTGGAGCTGGGAACAGAGTGAGCCTGACTCAAAACAGTGAACACCTGACTCTCATACAAGTAGAGAACGAGCCATGTAAAATATTCTATTCAACTCATACATTAGTGAGGAGACCAGTAAACAGTAATGATTGGTCAAAGAGCATAGCAAAAACCAAAGTACTTACATTCCACCAGGAATAGGACGTTTGGAGCAAAGTCTTTGAGTGTTGGAGACACACTGCTAAATGTCTAACAGGGAGGGATCACATACAAGGAAAGAATCTGTGTCCTGCACAGAAGGGGACCTGCCTCTATGGGGCCGGTCACTGCTCTGCACTTGATCCTGATCTAAGAGGAGTTTGTATACAAGACACGCCCTCAGTCCTCACCACTGAACAGCTAAAGGAGTTGTGGACAGACTCACTCCTGAAGAGTCTGAGTAGAGACTGACCTGTGGGGATGTGGAGGCTACACAGGGGCCACCTGGCCTGACCCTAACGCAGGGGGACAGTGGACAGAGCAGTGGGGATGGGGGAACTGTCTGATGGGCTTCAGTCACCCTGAAACACAATAGTCAGTCTGGGCCTCGACACCAGGGGGCACTCAGTGCTCATTCCTCAGCTTTCCGTGAGGGTTCACAGCTTCGACCAGCCACCTAGCACTGCCTGGTGCCCTCTGCTCAGGGCTCACAGCTGTGAACGCCCCACCCCAGGGCCACGCTTAGGAAGTGGGACCTGAGCAAAGGCCACGTGAGAGATCAGAAAGCGGGGGCTCTGATTTGCATGTGTGGGCCCTCCCTCTCTCAGAGTATGAAGAGGGGAAGGGAGAGACTTGGGGGAAGCTCTGCTTCAGCTGTGGGGCCGCAGAAGGCAGGACTCGGTGAAGATCTCCACCATGGCCTGGTCCCCTCTCCTCCTCACC
>NW_025792615.1:0-3375 GCF_021613505.1 Equus quagga | reverse complement strand
CAGAAGCTTCTGTGTTGGATGGAGTCCCGCTTGTTTCTTGTTTCCTTTGTTGCCCTTGCCCAGTCACACATGGTTCTTCCAAATAGGTGGCCAAGCCAGAAGGCAAAGAGCAAGCTGCCTGCATTTTCTCCTCAAAGTGTCACGGTTTCAAGTCTTCCATTCAAGGCTTTAATCCATTTCGAGGTGGTGTGTGTGCCTGGTGTAACATCACTGTCTACTCTCATTGTGTTACATCTGGCTGTGCAGTCTTTCCAGCGCCATTTCCTGTCTAGAGTCTCTTTTCTCCGCTTTCTCCTCTTGGCTCCCTGGTCGAAAATGGGCTGTCCATAGATGTGTGAGTTGATTTCTGGGCTCTCGATTCTGTTCCATGCAGCTGTGTGCCTCCTTTGCAGGCCAGGCTGTGCTGTTTTGGTACCTAGCTCTTCGTCCTACATGTGGCAGTAAGAAAGTGTGATAATTGCTGCTTTGTTCGTTTTCCCCAGGATTCCTTTTGCTATTCAGTGTCCTTTGTTGCTGGATAGAACCTTTAGTATTCTCTCTTCTATTTCTGTGGGAAAGATTGCTGCAACTTTGACTGGGACTGCATGGAATCCAGACATTGCTTTGTCGACAAAAATAATCCGTAACCAATCTGTAAATGAAAATTGGGGGAGTTTATTCTGAGCTTCAATCTGAGGATTATAACCCAGGGCCTTTCTACCCAAAGGAAGAAAGAGCATCAGAGAAGTGGGGTGCACAGACTGGTTGTATTCCCCTCATAGAGGATGTTTCACATCGAATTGAAATGTCCCATTTGCAATAGTCGTGAGACTGCTCTGTTGGCACAGCGATTGATGGAAATAGCAGGTAGGTCTTCTGTCTCAGTGAACACAGTAGGGTGGCAGTCTGTTGTCTATAGCTGACTGGTCACAGGTGAACTGGGTGGTCAAAGGTGAGTGCAGCAATCAGTTCCTAGCCTAGGGAGAAATGCTTATCCCTAAAGAAATGCTAATGTGGGGGGAAGTTGCACCTTTATCTCAAGGGCCATAGGAAATGTCTAAGCAGATATGCAATGCATGCTAAATAGCCATAGTCAGGCCCTTTTGGAAAAAACAAAATCAGGCCGAATTAGGTTTATACCAAATGGCTTCCTCATATAGTCCAATATATCCAATTGCTTCCCATTTTTATTTGAGCTTTATGCCGTATGGACGTTTCAAGTGTGTCCGTTGTTGCATTCGAACGGCATGGAATAGCCTTGCATTTCCTTGTGTCTTGTGGAATTTCTTTCCCCAAAACTTTGCTAGTTTTTGGTTTCCATCGCTTTCTCCTGTTTGTCCAAGGTTATTCGCAGATATCATTTTCTTCTCACTGGCATGGGTTTTTTTTGAGGTTCAGCTTTTCTATTCTTTGCAACTTTTAATTGGTTTTGTTTGGCAGAAGTTTATGGCTGTGCTCAAATCTGCTGGCCGTGCTGCTCTCTTTGCCGAGGAAGTGTGGCGCTGTCTAACATCGCTTCCCATCTGCCTCTACACTAGCTCGCACGCCTGTCCCAGAATGGCTGGACGAGTGTTGAGGAGGCTCACCCGCAGGATTCCACGCGGCAGACCCTGGCCTGCCGACCCAGAACACGTGGACTTCACCGCTGGCCCACTGGCTGGACCCTTTCGTGCTCCATTGGCAACCTGCGGTTGAGGGGAATGTGACTTGAATATGCTACTTGAACCCAACTCTGGCCCTGTGTAGATGAGGCCAGGCTGTTTCTGTGGCCCACTGTGATGTCGGAGGATTTTTCAGAATCGTGTCTCTGCTATCCAGTCTAGCTTGGTGGACACAGGGTTTCAGAGCACGCGTGGAGCAGTCTCATAACTCACCCTTCCCAGTTAGGCCAGGTTAGACCTTCCCTGCAGTTTTTGGGGTTGTGACTTTCCCGGACTTTCAATCGTTCAAGCAGAGTCTGTCTAAAGACTTACATCTTTCACTATGGATTATTGAGGTGTGATTTCTGTTGGCCTTCCATTTTATGGGACCCTGTTTGCTTTTCCATGGTCTAATCGTCATGTTCTTTATGAGCTTGTCCTTTGACATGCTTATCAGTGCGTTCTCCTTCACTCCATTTTAGGAATTTTGTATTTCTTTAATCACCATATGTTCTGTAGGCCAAGGTGTGAGTTCTTTCGTGACTGTTGGGTGTTGTCCTGGAATTTTCATCGTTCACTTGAGAGAATCTTTGCTATCCCAGCCTAGATCCAACTGAGCACTGACTACACGTGGTCATCTTGGTTCGTTTGACATTGTGAGATGATAAACTTCAGGTTCAAGGTTATCCTGGCAAGCACTTTCATGGGACCAATGGTTCCGACACAAATTAGATGAATTTGATGAATTCCTCTCTGCAGGTGAGAGACCTTCTGTCCCTTTTCTGGATTTGGGAAGTTTCGAGCTTGACCACTGATCCTTGAACTTTCCACTAGATTACGTCTAGATACTGGCTTACTTTATTTCTACAGGGTTTGTTATTTGTGTGATTTACATCCTCAGCTGTGGCATGTTTATTTTTCTTTAAGTATAATGGTAATGTTCTAATTTTCTGCCATCCTCTCTACGTGTGGTTTCGAAACACATAATCAATACTCCTTCTACGGTAAGAGATATGGGGAGGGAATCTCACTGATCCCACTGAGCCCTGTAACCGGGGAGGCCAGCCTTCACAAAGGATGGAAGCCCTCTGCAAAAGGGTACTTTTCAGCACACTTCTAGAGCCCTTCCAAACCAAGAGACATACCCAAGCATGGCAGGGGGCCATTCCTTCAAGGCATCAATGAGCTCTCTTGTGACATATTGGCATATACCCAGTGGGCCCCCGTGACTTGAGAGCTGTGGGAAGTGAGAATTCTCTTCAAGAATGCTAGGGGCATAGGAAAGGAGGCCTCGATTCTTCTCTTCAATGTCCTCTATTGATCATTCTTGACTTTGTATTATGGGTAAGGCAGCAGGACAACGTAGGTCTGGTAAGCCCTGGGTCCGGCCTCGTTTTTCAGAACACATTTCCAGCTTGAATCAGAATGGCCTCCCTAGACTTCCATAGATGACAATGTTGTCCTCTGAGTACTTGACCCTCTATTGTCTCTTCTTCCCAATGATTCTTTTCTCATCCCTTGAATTAGCATCTCTTTGATGTCTTCAAGTTTCTGTGCCCAGTTTGTGTTTGAAAAAGCTGTTTCTGTGTACCTCTCACTTGAATATCCTAGCCCAGGCCAATCTTCGAGCTGGAAACCTATGGCCAACTTTGGTGACATGGTCACCATGATGTCATAAACACACTCAGAATTCTAAGTTGTCTTGACAACCTCCATGCACACAGTGTTTCAGAGCCATCTCATACCAGTCTGACGA
>NW_025792614.1:0-5689 GCF_021613505.1 Equus quagga | reverse complement strand
TGAAGAGGGAGTGAAAGGGTAGAGATTTTGTGTGTGATTGAGTTAAGTTGCTCAGCTTAAAATAGACTGTTACATCTATAATATGTTTTATGGAAGCCTCAGATTAACCACAAAATAAAAACCTACACTAAATACAGAAAAGCTATTGAGAAGGGAATTAAAGCATGCCACTATGGAAAATAATCAATTCACAAAAAAAGACAATCAAAGAAGAAGAAAGGAACAAGAAGAGCAGAAAACAGTGAACAAGATAGCATTCGTCAGTTCCTAGCAATAATTACTTTTTTTTTTATTAATGTTATGATAGATTACAACCTTGTGAGTTTCAGTTGTACATTTTTGTTAGTCATGTTGTGGGTACACCACCTCTCCCTCTGTGCCCTCCCCCCACCCCCCCTTTTCCCTGGTAACCACTGATCAGATCTCCTTTTCAATATACTAATTTCCACCTATGAGTGGAGTCATATAGAGTTCGTCTTTCTCTGACTGGCTTATTTCACTTAACATAATACCCTCGAGGTCCATCCACGTTGTTGTGAATGGGCCAATTTTGTCTTTTTTTATGGCTGAGTAGTATTCCATTGTGTATATATACCACATCTTCTTTATCCAATCATCAGTTTCTGGGCATGTAGGCTGGTTCCACGTCTTGGCTATTGTAAATAATGCTGCAATGAACATAGGGGTGCAACGGACTCTTGAGATTTCTGATATCAGGTTCTTAGGATAGATACCCAGTAATGGGATGGCTGGGTCATAGGGTACTTCTATTTTTAACTTTTTGAGAAATCTCCATACTGTTTTCCATAGTGGCTGTACCAGTTTGCATTCCCACCAACAGTGTATGAGGGTTCCTTTTTCTCCTCAACCTCTCCAACATTTGTCACTCTTGGTTTTGGATGTTTTTGCCAATCTAACGGGTGTAAGGTGATATCTTAGTGTAGTTTTGATTTGCATTTCCCTGATGATTAGCGATGATGAACATCTTTTCATGTGTCTATTGGCCATTTTCATATCTTCTTTTGAGAAATGTCTGTTCATGTCCTCTGCCCATTTTTTGATCGGGTTGTTTGTTTTTTTTGTTGTTAAGCAGTGTGAGTTCTTTGTAAATTATGGAGATTAACCCTTTGTCAGATAAGTGGCTTATAAATATTTTTTCCCAATTAGTGAGCTGTTTTTTTGTTTCAATCCTGTTTTCCCTTGCCTTGAAGAAGCTCTTTAGTCTGATGAAGTCCCATTTGTTTATTCTTTCTATTGTTTCTCTCAACTGAGGAGTTACAGTGTCCGAAAAGATTCTTTTGAAACTGATGTCAAAGAGTGTACTGCCTATATTCTCTTCCAAAAGACTTATTGTCTCAGGCCTAATCTTTAGGTCTTTGATCCATTTTGAGTTTATTTTGGTGTGTGGTGAAAAAGAATGGTCAATTTTCAATCTTTTGCATGTGGCTGTCCAGTTTTCCCAGCACCATTTGTTGAAGAGACTTTCTTGTCTCCATTGTAGGCCCTCTGCTCCTTTGTCGAAGATTAGCTGTCCATAGATGTGTGGTTTTATCTCTGGGCTTTCAATTCTGTTCCATTGATCTGTGGACCTGTTTTTGTACCAGTACCATGCTGTTTTGATCACTGTAGCTTTGTAGTTTGTTTTGAAATCGGGGATTGTGATTCCGCCGGCTTTGTTTTCCTTGCTCAGGATTGCTTTAGCAATTCGCGGTCTTTTGTTGCCCCATATGAATTTTAGGATTGTTTGTTCAATTTCTGTGAAGAATGTTCTTGGGATTCTGATTGGGATAGCATTGAATCTGTATATTGCTTTAGGTAGTATGGACATTTTAACTATGTTTATTCTTCCAATCCATGTGCAAGGAATGTCTTTCCATCTCTTTATGTCATTGTCAATTTCTTTCAAGAAAGTCTTGTAGTTTTCATTGTATAGATCCTTCACTTCCTTGGTTAAGTTTATCCCAAGGTATTTTATTCTTTTCATTGCGATTGTGAATGGGATTGAGTTCTTGAGTTCTTTTTCTGTTAGTTCATTGTTAGTGTATAGAAATGCTACTGATTTATGCACGTTAATTTTATACCCTGCTACTTTGCTGTAGTTGTTGATTATTTCTAATAGTTTTTCTGAGGATTCTTTGGGGTTTTCTATATATAAGATCATGTCGTCGTCTGCAAACGAGAGTTTTACTTCTTCGTTACCTATTTGGATTCCTTTTATTTCTTTTTCCTGCCGAATCGCTCTGGCCAGCATCTCCAGTACTATGTTGAATAGAAGTGGTGAAAGTGGGCACCCTTGTCTTGTTCCTATCCTCAGAGGGATGGCTTTCAGTTTTTGTCCATTGAGTATGATGTTGGCTGTGGGTCTATCATATATGGCCTTTATTATGTTGAGGTACTTTCCTTCTATACCCATTTTACTGAGGGTTTTTATCATAAATGGGTGTTGGATCTTCTCGAATGCTTTCTCTGCGTCTATTGAGATGATCATGTGGTTTTTGTTTTTCATTTTGTTGATGTAGTGTATCACGTTGATTGACTTGCGGATGTTGAACCATCCCTGTGTCCCTGGTATAAATCCCACTTGATCATGGTGTATAATCTTTTTGATGTATTGCTGTAATCGGTTTGCCAAAATTTTGTTGAGCATTTTTGCATCTATGTTCATCAGTGATATCGGCCTGTAGGTCTCCTTCTTTGTGATGTCCTTGTCAGGTTTGGGGATCAGAGTGATGTTGGCTTCATAGAATGTGTTAGGGAGCTCTCCATCTTTCTCAATTTTCTGGAACAGTTTGAGGAGAATAGGTATTAAGTCTTCTTTGAATGTTTGGTAGAATTCTCCAGAGAAGCCGTCTGGTCCTGGACTCTTATTTTTGGGGAGGTTTTTGATTACCGTTTCTATTTCCTTACTTGTGATTGGCCTATTCAGATTCTCCATTTCTTCCTGATTCAGTTTGGGGAGATTGTAGGAGTCTAGGAATTTGTCCATTTCTTCCAGGTTGTTCAATTTGTTGGCATATAGTTTTTCATAGTATTCTCTTATGATCTCTTGTATTTCATTGGTATCTGTTGTGATTTCTCCTCTGTCATTCCTAATTTTATTAATTTGCGATTTCTCTCTTCTTTTCTTGGTGAGTCTGGCGAGGGGTTTGTCAATTTTGTTAATTCTTTCGAAGAACCAACTCTTTGTTTCATTGATCCTTTCTATTGTCTTTTTTGTTTCAATATCGTTTATTTCTGCTCTTATTTTTATTATTTCCCTCCTTCTACTGACTCTGGGCTTTGTTTGTTCTTCTTTTTCTAGTTCTGTTAGGTGTCGTTTGAGGTTGCTTATCTGAGCTTTTTCTTGTTTAATGAGGTGAGCCTGTATTGAGATGAATTTCCCTCTTAGGACTGCTTTTGCTGCATCCCAAATGATTTGGTATGTTGTGTTCTCATTTTCATTAGTCTCCAGATAAAATTTGATTTCTTCTTTAATTTCTTCAATGATCCATTGTTTGTTGAGAAGCATGTTGTTTAGTCTCCACATTTTTGCACCTTTCTCTTCTTTTTTCTTGTAGTTGATTTCTAGTTTAATAGCATTATGATCAGAAAAGATGCTTGATATTATTTCAACTCTCTTGTATTTATTGATGTTTGCTTTGGTTCCCAAAATATGGTCAATCCTTGAGAATGTTCCATGTGCACTTGAGAAGAATGTGTAACCTGCTGTTTTTGGATGAAGTGTTCTATATATATCTATTAAGTCCATCTGGTCTAATTTTTCATTTAATTCTATTATTTCCTTGTTGATTTTCTGTCTGGATGTTCTGTCCATTGGTGTTAATGGTGTGTTGAGGTCCCCTACTATTATTGTATTGTTGTTGATGTCTTCTTTTAGTTCTATTAAGAGTTGCTTTACAAATTTTGGTGCTCCTGTGTTGGGTGCGTATATATTTATAAGTGTTATGTCTTCTTGGTGGAGAGTCCCTTTTATCATTATATACTGTCCCTCTTTATCTTTCTTTATCTGTTTTGCTTTGAAATCTACCTTGTCTGATATAAGTATAGCGAGACCTGCTTTCTTTTGTTCATTATTAGCTTGGAGTATTGTTCTCCATCCCTTCACTCTGAGTCTGTGTTTGTCTTTGGGGCTGAGGTGTGTTTCCTGGAGGCAGCATAGTGTTGGATCTTGTTCTTTGATCCATCCTGCCACTCTGTGTCTTTTGATTGGGGGGTTCAATCCATTTACATTTAGAGTGATTATTGAGATGTGGGGGCCTACCACTACCATTTTGTGTCTTTTTTTCTGGTTTTCTTCAGTTTCCTTTGTTTCTCGTCCCATGGTTTAATCTGTTCTGATGTAGAGCTGCTACTCTCTGTTGTTGTCCTTCTACTTATCTCCTCTGCTCTTGGTTTTGTAGCCCCTTTCCTTTTTTGGATTTTTCAGGAATGAGGGTTTTCCTGAGGATTTCCTGAAGAGGAGGTTTTGTGGCAATGAACTCCCTTAATTTTTGTTTATCTGGGAAAGTTTTTATTTCTCCATTGTATTTGAAGGATATTTTCGCTGGGTAGAGAATTCTTGGCTCTAGATTTTTGTCCTTCAGATTTTTGAATATATCATTCCACTCTCTTCTAGCCTGTAAAGTTTCTGCTGAGAAATCTGCTGATAGCCTGATGGGGGTTCCTTTGTAGGTTAGTTTCTTTTGCCTGGCTGTCCTTAGTATTTTCTCCTTGTCGTTGACTTTTGCTAGCTTCACTACTATATGCCGTGGAGTTGGTCTTCTTGCATTGATAAAGTTTGGAGATCTATTGGCTTCTGTCACCTGAAGATCCATCTCCCTCACCAGATTTGGGAAGTTCTCAGCCATTATTTCTTTGAATAGGCTTTCTGCCCCTTTCTCCTTCTCTTCTCCCTCTGGTATACCTATAATCCTTACGTTGCATCTCCTAATTGTGTCTGATAATTCTCGGAGAGTTTCTTCATTTCTTTTTAGTCTTGCTTCTCTCTCCTCCTCTGCCTGCAGCAATTCTATATTGCCATCTTCCAAATTGCTGATTCTTTCCTCCATATTATCGGCCCTACTGTTCAGAGCATCTAGATTTTTCTTAATCTCCTCTATTGTGTTCTTCATTTCCAATATTTCTGTTTGGTTCTTCTTTATCGTATCAAACTCTTTTGTGACATAGCTCCTGAACTCGTTGAGTTGTCGGTCAGAATTCTCTCTTAACTCATTGAGAATTTTAATGATGGCTGTTTTGAAGTCATCATCATTTAGGTTATATATCTCATTTTCTTTGGGATTGTTTTCTGTGTATTTGTTACTTTCTTTCTGTTCTGGAGATTTAATGTATTTTTTCATATTGCTTGATGTTGTTGATTTGTGCCTCCGCATGGAAATAGAGTTTAGTTGCTCCTTTCACTTGTTTCAGCTGCTGCGGTGGGAGGAGCAGCTGTTTATATTTCACCAACCAGGAATCCTGTCCGTAGTTGCTAACTGGGCCTGGGCCCCTCTTCGTAGCCACAGTGGCCCTTTGGATTCCCTCCTCTGCCGTGGGGGCCGTCACAGGGGGGCTTCAGGCTGCAGGTGCCTACTGTTGCAGCCCACCTAGATGTGCTCTCTCCTTGGGGTCTGCAACGGTGTTATGGGCTTTTCCAGCAGCCAGGGGTGGGATCACTTATATTTGTCGCTCCGTTGCTGTCGGCACCCAC
>NW_025792613.1:2728-87721 GCF_021613505.1 Equus quagga | reverse complement strand
AGGGATGCCGAGAGGGGGCAATGGGACAGACTGCTAGTAGGGATGGAGTTTCTTTTTGGGGAGATGGAACTATTCTGGAATTCGGTAGTGGTGGGATTTGCACAAAATAGTGAATACACTAAAAACCACTGAAGTATACACTTTAAAATGGTGAATTTTATGTTATATGAATTTTACCTTAATTTAAAAATGTGAAAAAAAAGCGAATGAAGCAAATTCTCTCCCCTCCAGGAGCTCATCAGACAGATTACACATAACACATAGTTACTGGGCACCGTGGGAGTACACTGCTGGTCTGTACATGGAAGCACACGCCTCGGGGGGCCTAGCCTAGTTTGGGCTGGTCAGAAAGTGTTCCCAGAGTCTCTGTCTTTAAGGAGGAGTAGATGGGACTTGGGAATTGAGTCACTCAGATTTAGTTGTTTGCTGCTTTATTTGGAAAATCCATAAAATTCCTGGGCCTTAGATAAGGGCTATCTGCCTGAACGTGAGTCTTCTGCCCTAAGGGTCTCTGGAACCTGAGGACCTGGAAAACAAAGGAATACCCCAGGTGCAAGGACACTTCTGGACTTCTGGGAGCGGGAAACTGGTGAGGACCGCTCTTGGTCAGGGTTCTTGGTTGAGAAGACACAATCCTCCTGCTGGATTACAGGGATCCATGGGGAGGCTTAAGAGATGGAATCTGGGCTGAGCCAGTGTCATTTCCCAAGCGTCACATTAGAACTGAGCCTCCAAAGATGCTTCTCCTGCCTCCTTGATCAGGAAGCCAACTAGCAGCCTATGGAATTGGGAAGCTGGTGCTACAGCTGCTGACAAGGGAACCACACTGCTTCTACCAAAATCAGGAAGCCACTGTGACAGTTGCGACCCCAGAACCAGGTTTCTGCTACTGTGATCTGCACCAGCACAATTAATCTGATATGCCCTCCCTCTCTCCTCATCAAACTGTTGCACATTCAAAACTCCAGCAAATGCATCTGAGTGGAGGAACCTAAACGGCGTGGAGAAACCTAGGTGCAAGAGAGTATGGAAAACAGTTTTTTGTTTTCAGCCTCTGCGGTAGAGGAAGACACAGTAGATACTGATTCAGCCAGTTCACAGAGGCTGCCATAAGGTCCTTTCCAGAATTTATCTCAATACTCATGATTTAACCTCAGTCTGCTGCACTTTGGGCCTGTAGATTAATGCCTAATGGATGGGCACATTGTGCCCAGCGGTGACTTTTTGGTCTCTCCAGCTTTAGGACAACCTATTGCAAGGTCAGGTAATACTCTTGGCTTCTTGATTTCTGCATTTCCTTTCACTTATGTTTTGTTTATTCGTTCAGCATGCGTTGGAAATAAAGAATGTAAAAGTAGCATCGATGTCCTCCAGGAGAAGATGCAGACAGGCAGTTGGACATGATTGCCATCTGGGAAGTGGGGGCACCTGTACAGACACAGGGGTGGATTGCCCACAGCAGGGTGTCTGTGCATGGGGGATGCTTTGGAAAGGAGGTAGCTTTAGAGCTGAGATGTGAGGAGTGGTTAGGAAAGTGGAAAGAGGGAAGAGAACGGCACAGTGTGTGCAGAGCTCTCTGTTCAGGCAGTAGATGGAGAGGAGCGTGTGGATGGAGATGAGCGGCTGGGAGTGAGGCTGTGGTTAGAGCCATAGAGGAGGAGCCCTATGGAGAGTGCTGAGGAGGCCCTTTTTCTCCTGAGGGAAGAGGCCTGCCATCAACAAATGCAGATCTGACCGATGGGAAGTTGGGTGAGAAATGGTGAGGAAAAGTGGGAGTGGGGTGAGGCTGGAGGCCCGAGACCAGGCAAGAGGCCAGCACACTAACCGTGCAAGTGAGGGATGGTGTGAGTGTGGGCAGAGCAGAAGCCTTCGGTTGGTTTTCTTCAACGGTTGCATGTAACCTTATTTCCTTATAAACTACTTAAAGGTAAGTGAGGTTGGGTGTTTTGCATTGTGCGTTTTGGTTTGAGTTGAATGGTTTTTTCATTGTTATATTTGTTTTTGAAAAATAAAAAAGCGTAGATATTAAATAGAACCTAAAAATAAACTAATTCAAGCTAAAGTGCATTGGTGAGTTTCTTTGAATTTAAGGTTGCGTGATGTGAACACACCACATTATTGACATTGTGCTTGGGTTATGTTTGAGAATAAAAAATGGCCTGCACTTGAGGTGTGAAAGTAGCCATTAGAGAGCATGTTTAGCTTGAGCAAACACACCCATGTTTGTTTATACTGATATTTATAAGGCTTTTAGCTTAAACTGTGGATCCAAAATGCAGTTCCTGATTCAAGGAATAATGATTGCCCTGAAAAAGAAAGTTGCACTCTGCATTATCTGAGAGTTCCCATTTATGTTATTTATATGGCAAATATGATGACTGGCCTTTTATTCAAAAACAGTGAAATATGTCTGCAGTTTAGGCACTTAAAACATTTTCTCCAGTCTCTAAGTAGCCTAAGCCTAAATCCTCTTTGGTGCTTTTCTTATAGAAATGGAACCAAAATGCATTTGACCAAATTTATGTGATTTTTGAATAGTAATCGAACTCCCCTTTTTTGTGGCCTGCAGGAGATATGGATTTAGCCGCCAGAGCCAAACAGAGAAGGTAAGAAAAGCCTGGATAATGGAAGAGAATATTTGAGAGATGGAAGTGCCCCTCTCCTTTGCCTCTGTCTGCAGTGACAGGCTGCCTAGCGGCGGTGGGATGGCCGGGTTGCTGCCGGCCAGGCTCTGGTCCTTGGCCAACGCGAGGCAGCAGGGATGTGCCAGCTGCCTGTGGCCACTGCATCCCCCTCCTGCATCACCAGCCTGCTGCCTCCAAAGGCCAGGGAGCTGAAGCAGCAGCCTCATCGTGGGGCTGGAAGTGAAGGGTGATTGAAAGTCATGGCCCGGGGTCAGACACTGGGTTCTGATAACTCCAGACGTGTGAAGATGAAGTCCGCTTACAGGGCCCTGAACCCTCCTCATCTGATGAGACAGACCCTAGGCAGGTGTGGACAGGATGCTGGCAGTGAGAGAGAACACAAGCATAAATTACAGGCCTGCCATGTGCTAGGATACCCTTAGCACAGGTGTGGAAATCAGGTAAGTCGAGGTTTTCTAATTTCACAAAGGAGTCTCAAAGATTTCTCCTAGTATTTGTATTTATTAATGACCCTTAATTGTCGGCACCAGGGCAGGCATATAAATCTTGTAGTGCCAAACCTGGACTATGTTCTAGGCCCTTTGTTCAGGGCGCGCATGTGTTTTTTTTACTTCCTTCTCTGAACAGCTCTATAAGGAAGATGCTTATTCCTCTTTTTCAGATCAGAAAGCTGAGATTCAGGCTCCATGATTTGTCCAAGATCACACAGCTCCTCAAGTGCCATAATAAGAATCTGAACCTGGATCTGTGTGACATCAAAGCCTGTGCTCTTATCCACTGCCTTTTGAATAATGCAGTGTTAACTAAAGTGGTCACTGGCCTCTTAAGAAGTAGAGTCCTGCAGCTTCAGATCTATTAATAACCTCTTTTCTCATTCCCTACCCGACTCCCAGATTTTCTTGAATGAGATGCCACTCTTCCTGCTGTTCTCCTGCCACCCCTCCCTCTGTCCAGATCCCCTGTCCGTCAGTCCTTCTTCCAGGAAGCCTTCCCTGACCCCTAGCCTCCTTCTACTTCCTGTAGTAATTGTTGTCTCAGAGTCATCGGAGGGCACCGACAGTGACTAGGAGCATGTGTTCTCAAGCCAGCCTGGCTGGTTTCGGATCCTAGCTCCTCCCCTTTGTTGTGTGACTTTGGACGATATACTTAATCATTGTGCCTTAGGTCACAGCCTCTCTAAAATGGGGGCAGGAATTGTACTACTTCACAGCATTGTTGTGAGGATTAAAATGTAAAGGACATAGAATGATCTATCACATGGTAAACATCTAGAAAGCATTGACTATTATCAGTAATCAGTCATGCACTGATTATATCATCTTCTTTTTTGGTTTTCTTGTTACTTATTTTTTTCGATATTTGTGTTTTCACTCAACTAAATAGTTGTTTCCTCCAAAGCAAGGTGTTTTCTCGATTTACACATGTCGTGTGGCATCCGGTATATAATAAGAATTTGATGTGTACATTTAATTTTGATTGTAATTTTAAGTCTGAAAAGAATGTCTGTATGGGACTTTATTCTGTGATAAGGCAATTTCATTATGACTGGAAAAATACGAGATTCCTATGCAGTAGTATTCATGTTGGGCTTGTCTTGTCCTTCTTCTGTCAGATGGCACATTTGAACTGAAAGTCTTGTTTCCCCATACCTATACCCAGCAGTTAGGAGGTCAGATTGCTCCCCTGGTCAGTCATAGGCTTGTTATAGAAAAGCATCCTAGAATTGGGATGGTCTGAGAAGAGCATCTGAGATGAGTCCTCTCCTTCAACCCTGGATGACCCTAATATCCAGAGAGGGTAAGCCTGAGGTCACCAGCTGGTGAATGACAAAGATGGAACTAAAACCAAGAACTCTAGACTTCCAGCCCATGTTTGAAGAACAGCAGTTAATCCAGGTGTCTTGAGTGTGTGGTACATTGAGAGCCTGAGGCTGGGTCACTAGCATGAGCTTGATCAGCAAGTGAAAGAGTTTAGGTTTTTATCTTTCAGACCAGTGGTTTTCAAACTTTGTTGACCACTCTTGACAGTAAGAATTCTATTTTTCATCACGATTAAGTACACACACATATATACCAAAAGCAAAAGTCTCACAATGCAATACTTAATTCCTTTCTCCATGCAAAGCACCCTAACGTGTTCTGTTCTATTATTTTTATTTAATTTATTTAGATGCTAGTTATACCTGCTAAATTGCTCTCATGTCTCACTAATGGGTATCAACTGGCAGTTTGAACAAACACTGCTTTAGGCCATGAGCTTCCCCGAAGGTGTTCAAGTGGGTCAAGACCCAATCAAAGTGCAAGGGTAAGTCTGGCAAATGTGTGTGACTTGATATGAATTTAATCAGCAAGCAGTTCACAAATGGAGACAGGCATTGGCCAAGGCCTGAAGCTCAGCCTGCTCGGTCTGTAGCCAGCATGGAAGCTCAGGTCTCTGGATTTTCCATTCTTTCTCAGGGACTGGTTCAGCTTTCCAGATCTGTGTGTTTTCTTTCACAGACTCGTGCCTCTTTGCAGTGCTATCCTTTCTCTGCTGAGTCTCCAACTCCAGTGCTCAGCTGTTTTCGCATCTTCCCTTCCAGGCTGAGGACAAGAAAATGGCACTTCCCACGGGGCTCTCAGCTACAGAAAAAGCTGACGCCCATGAGGAAGATGAGCTTCGAGCTGCTGAAGAGGTATGTGGCTCTTGTAGGCCCCTGAGGTTTCTGTTTAAATCATTTGGGTAGAAATTTCACTTTCATCCCCAGCTTTCCAAAATGTCAGTTGCCTCCACAGCCAGCTTCTGTTAGCTGGCCTTTCACAGCCTTTCTAGTTCTTTTTCTCACCTCTATGAACCTCACCCTGAAACAAGATCAAGTAAAACAACCCTTGGATTCCACCACAAAGACCTGTTTAGATATACTGCCTAAGTCTTACCTGGTGAGATCTGCTCACCACTCCTTCTCCCCACTCCTCTTTTAGCAGCGTATCCAGTCACTGATGACCAAGATGACCGCCATGGCAAATGAAGAGGTGAGGTGGGAGTGTCGTGGGGGAGGGCGTTGGGTTGGACACGGGGCGTTGGAACCACCCTGCTCTGCTCTGTGGGGCCCTCCTCCCAGAGGGACCACTTTCTTCAGAGCCCTCTTTTTTCAGTACTCATTGCTTCCTGTTTCCTTTGGATCTTTCTTTTGGGCAGCTTTTTATAAATGCATAGTGTTGCTATCCATGGGAACCTCCAGGAGGGAGACTTGAAGGACCTTTGTGAGAGCAGGATGTCCCTGCTGGGGCAGCATCACAAGGGCCTCTGCAGGAGAGCTGTGGTTCAGCCCACGCCGAAGGAGACCCTGTCTTCTGTTTCCTTCCCACACTTTCTAGGGAGAAATAGAATACTGAATTTATAGTTGGTCTTCCCAGAGCTCAAGGCCTGTCCAGAAGGTTTAACCAGGTGCTTTGAAAGGATCTTTCCTTTTTAGGGCAGGAAGGGCCTGTGGCAGTGAAGAGAGAGTTTAGGAGTTCTGAGATTCCTCTTCCTCTCCCACTTGTACTTCTTTTCCCCCTGAGTCCTAAGCCTCCAAGTTCCCTTAACCTCTGTTTAGTGACCCTCAGGAAGAGAGACCTTGGGATGAGGTAGGTGGAGTAAAGAGCCAATTTCCAGAGGAATCCAGGGTCTGAGGAGAATCTAGCACAGTGAATTGAGTGACCCAGGAGGTAGAGAGGTCCCTTAACATTTGTTGTCAGCCTGTTTTCTCCCTTCCTTGTTGATGAATACAGAAACAAAAGCCAAATTATGTTTTCCCCTGGAAATGTTATCTATTTTGCCGTAATACTCAGAGTGTTCAGGTTTTCCAGTTCTGTGAAAGAGGAGGCATGGTCTTGAGCACACACCCTCCCTCTGATTGCAGACCCGTCTCACTGCAAGCTCCGTGGGCCAGATCGTGGGACTCTGCTCTGCCGAGATCAAGCAGATCGTGTCTGAGTACGCGGAGAAGGTACGTGGGGGTCCCCCTGGAGTCTTTGCCTCAGGTGACACCCCAAGGATGTGTTCTCCTGCTTCTCTGCAGCCTTCCCCAGCAGTGTTGGAGTCAGGTTGTAATTCTTCAGCCACACTTGTCAAAAATGTACGCCGTGTGAAGCCATCAGCATTTGCCCATTAGTTAAATTAATTTTCTTCTGCAGTGCCTATTTTTCTATAAATATAAAACTTGTATAAATATAGGTTTATAAGTATTTGTTGTAAATATTTGCTTCTGTAAATAGAGAAACCTTTTCTCTTAAAAGAAAACCTGTCTCGGAGCAGCTAGGCATGGGATGAATCGCTGCCTGAGGGACAGCACGGGCACACTTCCTTCTCTGCCTGCTTCCTGTAACTTGGGCTCAGTGGGTGATTGCACTGAGGAGTGAAGGTTTGCCACTTGGGAGATAAACCCCATAACTCACCAAGCCCAAGGCAAAATTTTTTGTTCTTCTTTATTAAAAGGGTAGAGAATGAACAAAAGCCTGAAAGTCATACATCAGTGTTAGAGTTTTTCCATCCTGAGAATAGGCAGCCAGACCTTGAATATTTCAGGGAGACGGTGATTAATCATTTTGCACGTAACTGATTCTGGTCTGGCTGAGATGTAGTAATGGTAACATCAGATTTACAGGGCATTGTTTCACATCCTTCCTTCCCCAGCCATAGTTAGTCTGCCCCCCTAAAACGTTGATGTCTTTTGAAGCATCCAGCTTCACTTTTCCTGTCTCAAAAGCCTTGATGACAAATTAGCTCTGCTCTGCCCCTCTGTGCAGTATTCTTCTGGAGTGATTGAACGGATGAAGTAGTTGGGGAAGGGATGTCACCTGTAAGCTGGGAGTTACAATCCGCTGTAAACACAGCAGGTGGTCATCTCCGATCAAGTGATGGGCTTTCTGAGCAATACAGTGAGTAAAATGGCACAGAATGTCTGGGGGTGGGGTTCTCATGTCCCCCACCCTGCGAGTCAGTGCTTCTTAACATGGGTTTTCTAATCTAACTTTCATAGAGTCCAGAGTGTCCTCTGTTCCAGTTTCCCCTCAGGAAAGGTGACAGTGGTCAACATGTCCTCTGAGATCTGACCAGAAAAGGAGTTAGGTTGTCCTAAAAGCACAAATACAAAGACTTGAAGATCTTGTTGTGGAAAGTGTGTACTTCACTGCCCTGAGAAGAAAGTGTCTTGGTTTGGCGTCTACACAGGCACCTGGATGGCAAGAGTATGAGTCTGTACCTGCCCTTATGTTGCCACATAGCATTGCTGAATCTAGTTTTGAAAACAAGACAGCTGTATGAGTACTCGCTGTTATTTCTACAGGGACGCTCGTTTTTATCTTTGTGCTTGGCCACTGCAAGCAGGTAGGAGCTCAGGTTACTGTCAGAGGGAAAGCAAGCAGGCAGACCCTCCTCTGGATGACCGTACAGCTCTCTCTCCCAGCGCTCTCCTTGCCTTGGAGTCCTGAAGCTTACCTGTTTCCCAGTCAGCTCCGCGTTTCTGTGTTTCCTCCCAGGTCTCTTATCCCAGAGCTTTCCCGTCCTCACCCTTGTCTAGTGATCTGCACCCAACTCTGATGGCTGCATTTGGGTATTCTGTATCCTGGACCATTCTCTACTTCCACTGCATTCTGCCAGAAAAGAGTGAAATTAGAGGTGGTTTTAGACAGGTCTCTTTCCAAGGACCTATCTATAATTAAACTTCTCATGGAGAATTAGAGGTCAAAAGTCCATTGCTTGATTGTTGCTCACATTTGTGTTGGGTCAGTCACATAGCATTAAAGATGATGGTTTTAAAATTTAATTGCTTTTAATCCTATTCCCATATCGTGCTGTTTTCACATTAGCATATTATTTTCCAGTGTGTGTCCCCTGATAGCCACAGTTATACATATTTGCAGTTGTCACAAATGTCTAAAAGAGGTAGAACAACGCACTTAAAACCAAAGCATTTGGGGGCCAGCCCCATGGCCAGTGGGTAAGTTTGGTGCACTCCACTCCAGTTTGATTCCTGGGCGTGGACCTATACCAGTCGTCAGCGGCCATGCTGTGGCAGCAGCCCACGTACAAAATAGAGGAAAGTTGGCACAGATGTTAGCTCAGGGCGAATCTTCCTCAAGCAAAAACAAACAACAACAAAAAAACCCTACAGCATTTGGAGTCATATCTTGGTTCATATCTGACTCCTCTACTTCCAGCTAGGTGGCCTTAGCTAATTTTTGTAACCTCTCTTTGCCCTAGTATCTTCATCTGTAAAATGGGAATAATATTACTTTCCTGGCAGGGTGTTGCGAAGATGTAGTTAAATGTGACCAAAATGCCTAAAACAATGCCTGACACATTATAACTATTCAGCTAGTGGTGGCCTTTATTTGCATTTTTATAGTCTACATTTTTTTTGGTCATATTGTAAACATTTTCCATGTTTCTGGCCTTCACAGTTATTTTAGTAGATAATCCATGTGTTAATAAAGTACAGTTTATTAAACATCTCTGTATTATTAGACTTTTAAGTTGTGTCTGTTTGCCGTTGTAGATAACACTGTTGTAAAATCTGAGCAGATAGCTTCTGCTGAGTTTTCCTAGGAGTTAGATGATTGGGTTCTGACTCCTGTGTGGCTTTACAAGTAAGTTGTAACAGTGTAAAATGTTATTACTGGTGAGGGCCTTCTCAGCATGGCCTGAACGCTCCCAGCTGTGGTTGTTCCTTTGTCTTACTGGCCACTTTGGTGGCTATAAAATGGTACCTCTTTGGACCACTGGGAGCATTGAACATGGTTCTGTGTTTTTGTTTGCTCCTTCTGTTTTCTTCTATCTGAATTGTCTGTGATAGCCTTTACTCATTTATCTTTTGGTATGTGATTTTTTCTTGTAAATTTCAATAAAGTTTCTGTTACCACAAAGGTAATAGGTTAAAACAACAGACATTTATTATCTCACAGTTTCTGTGGGTCAGCAGTTGGGCACAGCTCAGCAGAGTCCTTTGTTTCAGACTCTCAAAAGGTTGCACTGCAGCTGCTGCCTGGGACCGCAGTCTCATCTGAGCCTCAGATGGAGAGGGATCTGCTTCCAAGCACACATGGTTATTGGCAGCATTCAGTTGCCTGCCACCTGTTGGCTGAGGTCAGCAGCTCTTGGGGCCCAGTTCACGGGCCTCCCCAACATTGCTACTTGTTTCATCACAAACAGCAAGGGAGAGCACCTCCTAACAAGACAGATGTTATAGTTTTATGTAACGTAATTGTGTACAAGCAATCACATACGTCCTGTCACCTTTGCTGTTTTCTCTTGGTCAGAAGCAAGTCCCAGTCCTGCCCACAGCCAAGGAGAGGGGATTACACAGAGGCCTGAACACCAGGAGCTGGTGATCATGGGGCCATCTTAGAGTTGTCCACCACAGTGTGTTTGTTTCTCTCTTGAATCTTGCTACCGTAGATTGGACTGAAACTGGGCACTGGCAATTCACCTAAAATTCATGCCCTTACATTCAGGGTGTCAGTAATGAAACCCTTGGAAGTAGAGATGGGATTGAGGAATGCCCAGGAGGGAAGTCACTGGTGATGCTGGAAAGAAACCCGAATTAGGCTGAGATTGTTGCTTAGTAAAGAAAAGGAACAAGATAATTTTTGGAGGGTGAAAATGTGAAGATGGTTTTGTGACCTAGGAGTGACTTGAATAACTTGCGAAGTAGAAGTGTTTGGGAAGTCAACAGGCGTTGGGATATAAAAGTGAAGTAAAAAACATGTACAGGCTTCTCTTTCATTTGTAAAGTTCACAAGTTCTTATAACAATATAACATGATAAATAATCTTTGTGTTTCAAAGCAAGTCTCTGAGATGTGTAACTCAATTCCATATGATTCCTGTAAAGCAGCAGGGAACAGGAATGTAGAGAAGCTTCCAGATGTATAATTCACAAGTGTCAGTAAGCTCTGGGCCAAGGAGCACCATCTTTCTTTGTTTCCAAAGGGTAACGCCCTTCCCAGAATGTGCTCAGTGAGGCACCACTGTGCTTTTTGGTGTTGATGTCTACTATGCTCCCTGCATGTTAGCATTCATTTTTACAGGGAAGAAGAATCTATGACTGCAATTTGCGGAGAACCAAAAAGTCTGACTAAATGTATACTTCTGCTCTACTATCCCCAACTCATTTGAGCCAGAAGAAAGGGAATAAAGCTGAGCCAGAGAAAGTGCGGGGTCCCCAGAAGGGCAGGAAAGGACTTTCCCTAATGCCATATTCTAACCAACCATCCACCATTTCAACCCCTTTAATACTTTTCTGCAATGAAATCATTCCTTGGTCAGCATCTCCCTGAGACAGGATCTTAGAGCATTTTGTGGATCTAGAGGCACAGATCTTTCTTGGGGAATCATAAGAATCTATCCTGAGTGCCTTCTCTGTCCAGGTACTTTGTATACCATTATCTCATTTAATTCTCAGAACAGTGTCTGCCTCCTTGTTTATAATTCTCTGCCTTCCTCCGTCATCATACTTACTCATATGCAGTTGAAACCATCTGTTTATGTGTATGTGGACCACATTTCACTCTTCTCTGTAACCTCAGAGCCTTGCCCAATGACTGGCAGTGTTGGTGCTCAGTACAAAAGCTCGTGATGTGATATCCATTTTGCAGATGAAGACACTAAAGATCAGAGGAGTTAAGTAACTTATTCATTACCGTGTAGCTAATAAACTCCAGATTTGCATACAGGACTATCTTGACTTTGAAACCTGTCTCCTTGGCGAGATGGAGCATCCTTAGGGGGAAGTGGGGATGACTTCCTTTGCTATCCTTAGTGTCTGCCTTCCTGGCTTTGTAGTGACCATGTCTCTTTAGACTCTCCCACATCCAGCTGCCAACGTTGGGCTAAGTGAAGAGAAGAGGCTCAGTCATATTGGGAAAACCACAGAAATAAGTAAAAATGAAAAGGTACAGCCCAGGCACTCACACAGAGTCACACCTAAGCTGCTGAAAGCTATGGAAGTTTCTATTTGGGATGTGCCAGTGGCTTTTCATGTCGCTGGAAAATACCACATTCAGATGTTCTCATCCAACTCTTTAGGTATCATGCTAGCCAGAAGACTGTCAACATCTTGATCTTATTTCCATAGTGAGATGAATTTTGGGGTCATCAAGGGACTTATTTGTGGAAGGAATTTTTTTTCTCAATATGTTTTGGAAATTTTCCTGTCCAGCAATTGAAAAATTTTGGCACTATTGCTTCTGACCTTTGATTCTGAGGACCATTCTCCAGTTGTGAATCAGAAGCCTCTACTTTGTCTTGAAATTATCTTTCAAGAGCACCTGGGGAATCTCATTAGGTAATTAGATCTTGGTGTAGCCAGAAAGAAGTAATGGCCAGGGTGTGGTCAGAAAACACAAAGGAGAGAAAGTCGCCCCTAGAGTGCAGATAGCTGCATTTGACTAGAGTGGATTTTGTCTCCCATCTACCATGGTAATTTTATTCCACTTTATAATGCAAGCAGCAGAGAAAACTACCTCTTAAGTCTGTCACTCACTAGCCTGGCCAGTGTGCGTTATAGGAGCCTTTTGGTTGCAAGCAATAGAAACTCTGCCTAGAATGGAGGTATAAGCCAGTGGGAGTCTTCATCAGCTCTCAGAACTGGGAGGCCCGTGAATGCAGGGTCCTAGGGGCTAAAACAGCCTTGTCATATCTTGTTGCCCTTGCTTCACTTTGTCTCTCTCCATTACCACCTTGGAGGCCTCACCAAATATTGGTTCCATCTTACAACAGCCTCCCCACGTCCGTGTGTGAAATCCTGTTGAAAGGTTCTCCTGTGTTTGGCATGGTTCAGGTCACGTCTTCCTCTCTGGGCCAGTTCCTCTGGCCAGGAAGTGGGTTCTGTGGCTGGCAGCCCTTCTGGAATGAGAGTGGAAGAGAGTGATTCCCCAAAGGAAGGGATTGCTGTTATTAAACCAAACGATGCTGGGCACACAGGTCAGCCAGCACCTCTGTAAGGTCTTTCTTCAAAGTAGGCCCTCAGGAAATTTATATAACTAGCTTGGATGGAATTGACCCCAAATAATCAATTGTTAATGTATCATCTTCCCTCTTAGGTAGCTGCCTTCGTTTTGTTATTTCTCTACCCTGGTTTTGTATTTCCAATTAGTGTTATGAAGGCTTTGCAAACATTTATAAAGAAAATTGGTATAATTTTGGAGATATTTTAAGTTTCAGCTTGGTTTCTTTTCTGCCAGAGAACTGACAGAATTGACCTCCTAGGTGGGATGATTTCTTCTTTCAGCAAACATCTGTTGAGCATGCATTATGTCACAGGCAGTGTCAGGTGTGGGGGGCAGGGACAGGGTTATGAGGAAGACATGGATGCTGCCCTGAGAAGCTCCCGGTTAGGAGTCCGTCAACCTGTAAAAAGATAAATTACAGAATAATATAATTTGTGTGATTTGAAGTGGATGACAATTGCTGCTTGGTTTGTGTGGCCATTGGAACTGTCAGTGTCTGCCCAAAGAAATGTGGTTGTTGTAGTTGATATTGAACTTTTTTTCTTGTTCACAGGTAGAATGGATGACTTTTTAAAATTGTACCCAGTTGAGGTGAAATGGAAAAGGATAGCTTAAGAGGGCTGGGGACTGAGTGAAGATAGCATACTCCAGGAACCTGGCCTGGGTCAGAAGGTCACGGGAAGTTTAGCAACCAGAAGACTCTGACCACTTTTTTTTTTTTTGAGTTATTGATAGGTTACAATCTTGTGAAATTTCAGTTGTACATTAATGTTTATCAGTCATGTTGTAGGTGCACTATTTCACCCTTTGTGCCCACCCCCCACCCCACCTTTCCCATGGTATCCACTAAACTGTTCTTAGTCCATAATTTTAAATTCCTCATATGAGTGGAGTCATACACAGATTGTCCTTCTCTCGCTGGCTTATTTCACTTAACATAATTCTCTCAAGGTCCATCCATGTTATTGCAAATGGAATGATTTTGTTCTGTTTTGCAGCTGAATAGGATTCCATTGTATATATGTACCACATCTTTATCCATTCGTCTGTTGCTGGACGCTTAGGTTGCTTCCACGTCTTGGCTATTGTAAACAGTGCTGCAATAAACATTGGAGTGCACAGGACTTTTGGGATTGCTGACTTCAGGCTCTTTGGATAAATACTCAGTAGTGGGATGGCTGGATCGTATGATAGTTCTATTTTTAATTTTTTGAGGAATCTCCATACTGTTTTCCATAGTGGCTGCACCAGTATGTATTCCCACCAGCAGTGTATGAGGGTTCCTTTTTCTCCACAACCTCTCCAACAATTGTTGCTGTTAGTTTTAGATATTTTTGTCATTCTAACGGGTGTAAGGTGATATCTTAATGTAGTTTTGATTTGCATTTCCCTGATGATCAGCGATAATGAGCATCTTTTCATGTGCCTATTGGCCATCAGTATATCTTCTTTGGAGAAATGTCTGTTCATGTCTCCAGCCCATTTTTTTGATTTGGTTGTTTGATGTTTTGTTGTTGAGTTGCGAGAGTTCTTTATATATTATGGATATTAAGCCTCTGTCAGATATATGACTTGCAAATATTTTTTCCCAGTTAGTGGGTTGTTTTTTTGTTTCAATCCTGTTTTCATTTGCCTTGAAGAAGCTCTTTAATCTGATGAAGTCCCATTTGTTTATTCTTTCTATTGTTTCCCTTCTCTGAGAAGGCATGGTGTCCGAAAAGATCCTTTTAATACTGATGTCAAAGAGTGTACTGCCTACGTTTTCTTCCAGAAGCCTTATGGTTTCAGGTCTCACCTTTAGGTCTTTGATCCATTTTGAGTTTATTTTGGTGAATGGTGAAAAGTAATGGTCAATTTTCATTCTTTTACGTGTGGCTTTCCAGTTTTCCCAGCACCATTTGTTGAAAAGACTTTCTTTTCTCCATTGTATGCCCTCAGCTCCTTTGTCAAAGATAAGCTGTCCATAGATGTGTGGTTTTATTTCTGGGCTTTCAATTCTGTTCCATTGATCTGTGCACCTGCTTTTGTACCAGTACCATGCTCTTTTCATTACTGTAGCTTTGTAGTATGTTTTGAAGTCAGGGATTGTGATGCCTCCCGTTTTGTTCTTTTTTCTCAGGATTGCTTTAGAAATTCGGGGTCTTTTGTTGCCCCATATGAATTTTAGGATTCTTTGTTCTAATTCTAAAGAATGTCATTGGGATTCTGATTGGGATGGCGTTGAATCTGTAGATTGCTTTAGGTAGAACGGACATTTTAACTATGTTTATTCTTCCAATCCATGTACATGGAATGTCTTTCCATCTCCTTATGTCGTCATCCAATTCTCTCAGAAAGGCCTGTAATTTTCATTATATAGGTCCTTCACTTCCTTAGTTAAATTTACCCCAAGGTATTTTATTCTTTTTGTTGCGATTGTGAATGGTATTGTATTCTTGAGTTCTTTTTCTGTTGGTTCATTACTGGAGTATAGAAATGCTACAGATTTATGCAAATTGATTTTATACCCTGCAACTTTGCTGTAGTTGTTGATTACTCCTAAGAGTTTTCCACTGGATTCTTTGGGGTTTTCTATATATAAGATCATGTCGTCTGCAAACAGTGAGAGTTTCACTTCTTCCCTCCCTATTTGGATTCCTTTTATTCCTTTTTCTTGCCTGATTGCTCTGGCCAGGACCTCCAGTACTATGTTAAATAAGAGTGGTGATAGAGTGCATCCTTGTCTTGTTCCTGTTTTCAGGGGGATGGCGTTCAGTTTTTGCCCATTGAGTATGATGTTGTCTATGCGCTTGTCGTATATGGCCTTTATTATGTTGAGGTAGTTTCCTTCTATGCCCATTTTGTTCAGAGTTTTTATCATAAATGGCTATTGGATCTTGTCAAATGCCTTCTCTGCATATATTGAGATGATCATGTGGTTTTTATTCCTCAGTTTGTTGATGTGGTGTATCATGTTGATTGATTTGCGGATGTTGAACCATCCCTGTGTCCCTGGTATGAATCCCACCTGATCATAATGTATGATTCTTTTGATGAATTCTGGTTGCCAAAATTTTGTTTAGAATTTTTGCATCTATGTTCATCAGTGATATCGGCCTGTAGTTCTCTTTTTTTGTGGTGTCCTTGTCAGGTTTTGGTATCAGCATGATGTTGGCCTCATAGAATGTGTTAGGAAGTGTTCCATCTTTCCTAATTTTTTGGAATAGCTTGAAAAGGATAGGTATTAAATCCTCTCTGAAAGTTTGGTAGAATTCCCCAGGAAAGCCATCTGGTCCTGGGGTTTTATTCTTTGGGATGTTTTTGATTGCTGTTTCAATCTCTTTCCTTGTGATTGGTCTGTTCAAATTGTCTGCCTCTTCTTGAGTGAGCTTTGGGAGATTGTAGGAGTCCAAGAATTTATCCATTTCCTCTAGGTTATCCATTCTGTTGGCATATAGTTTTTTGTAGTATTCTCTTATAATGTGTTGTATTTCTGCAGAGACTGTTGTTATTTCTCCTCGCTCATTTCTGATTTTGTTTATTTGAGCTTTCTCCCTTTTTTCTTTGTAAGTCTGGCTAGCAGTTTGTCAATTTTATTTATCTTCTCAAAAAACCAGCTCTTTGTCTCATTGCTCCTTTCTACTGCCTTTTTCGTTTCAATAGTATTTATTTCTGCTCTGATTTTTATTATTTCTCTCCTTCTGCTGACTTTGGGCTTCATTTGCTCTTTTTTCTCTAGTTCAGTTAGGTGTGCTTTAAGGTTGCTTATTTGGGATTCTTCTTGTTTGTTAAGATGTGCCTGTATTGAGATGAATTTTCCTCTTATTACAGCTTTTGCTGTATCCCATATGAGTTGGTATGGCATGCTATCATTTTCATTTGTTTCCATGTTTTTTTAATTTCTTCTTTAATTTCTTCAATGATCCATTGCTTGTTCAGTAGTGTGTTGTTTAGTCTCCACATCTTTGTGCCTTTCTCAGCTTTTTTCTTGTAATTAATTTCTAGCCTTATAGCACTATGATCTGAGAAGATGCTTGTTATTATTTCAATTTTTTTAAATTTGTAGAGGCTTACCTTGTTTCCCAACATATGGTCTATCCTAGAGAATGTTCCATGTGCACTTGAGAAGAATGTGTATTCAGCTCCTTCAGGGTGAAGTGATCTATATATGTCTATTAAGTCCAATTGTTTTAGTTTTTCATTCAGCTCCACTATTTCCTTGTTGATTTTCTGTCTGGATGATCTGTCCATTGATGTGAGTGAGGCGTTGAGGTCCCCTACTATTATTGTGTTGTTTTTAACATCTTCCTTTAGGTCTGTTAATAGTTGCTTTATGAATCTTGATGCTCCTGTGTTGGGTGCATAGATATTTATAAGCATTATTTCTTCTTGATGAAGTGTCCCTTTGATCATTATATATTGTCCCTCTGTGTCTCTCTTTACCTGTCTTATTTTGAAATCCACTTGGTCTGATATGAGAATTGCAACACCTGCCCTTTTTTCCTTTCTATTTGCTTGAAGTATTGTCCTCCACCCCTTCACACTGAGTCTGTGTTTGTCCTTGGGGCTGAGGTGTGTTTCCTGGAGGCAACAAATTGTTGGATGGTGTTCTTTAATCCATTTTGCCACTCTGTGTCTTTTTATTGGAGAGTTCAATCCATTCACATTGAGAGTGATTATTGATGCATGCAGTCTTAGTGCTGTTAATCTGTCGCTCATTATCTTGTTTTCCTGCATTTCTTTTCCTGTTTGCTTTAGACTACCCATTTAATACTGCAATTTCCTATGCTGGGTTTCTTAGATTTTTCCTTATTTATGATTTGTGACTCTGTTCTGTACTTTATTTTAGTGTCTACCTTGAAGTTTGCATTTAGAATCTCGCGTATAATATAGTCTATTCTCTGGTGGTCTCTTACCTACTTGACCAATACTGATTTAGACCCTTTGCTCTTCCCCTCCTAAATAATTATTTTCATTTTTTTATTCCAAATCATCTTATTAATTGGTAGTTAGAGTGCTAAGATCGTGCTTGTTTTGGTAGTTTCCTTATTTTTACCCTAATGCTACAATTGAATATTTGCTATCCTGTTCTGGTTCTATCCATCGGTCTCCCTAGTCTGTGGCTTGTGTCCCCTTTCTCCCTTTTTTCTTTTTTCAGGTATGAGAGGCTTCTTGAGGATTTCTTGTATTGGAGGTCTTTTAGTTACAAATTCCCTTAACTTTTGTTTGTCTGGAAAAGATTTAATTTCTCCCTCATATCCGAAGGAAATTCTTGCTGGATAGAGTATTCTTGGCTGAAGATTTTTATCCTTTAAAGCTTTGAATATGTCACTCCATTCTCTCCTAGCTTGTAGGGTTTCTGTAGAGAAATCCGCTGACAGTCTGATAGGGGCTCCTTTATAGGTTATTCTCTTTTTTTTCCTTACTTCCCTGAGTATTCTTTCCTTATCATTCCTTTTTGCCAACTTTACTACTATGTGCCTTGGGGTAGCTCTTTGTACATTGACAAATCTAGGAGATCTAAAACCCTCCTCTACACACATTTCTCTGTTTATCCCTAGATTTGGGAAGTTCTCTTCAATAATTCCGTTAAGCACACTTTCTGCTCCATTTTCCTTTTCCACATTCTCGGGAATTCCTATGATCCTTATGTTCTTACTCTTCATTGAATCCATTATCTCTCGGATATTTTCCTCATATTTTTTAATTCTTACTTCTCTTTCTTCCTCTGTCTGGCGCCATTCAGCCTGTCTATCTTCGATTATGCTAATTTTCTCCTCTATGTTGTCTACACAGGCATTCAGGTAATCCATATTCTGTTTTATCTGGTCCATTGTGTTTTTCATCTCAAGTAATTCTGTTTGATTCTTCTTTATGATTTCAATCTCTTTTGTGAAGTAACTCCAGAACTTGGCTTGTTTCTCTATCTTTCTCTCTACCTCATTGAGTTTTTTGATTATAGCTGCTCTGAACTCATTATCACTTAGTTTACCTAATTCCAAGTCCTCAGGACTTAATTCTCTGTTTTTATTGTTTTCCTTCTGGTCTGGGGCTTTTATAAATTGCTGGATGGTAGAGGAGCAGTTTTTTCGCATGGTGGTAGAATTCAGTTGCAGTTACAGCCTGTCGCCAGTAGATGGGGGTCGAGAGACATGTGTTATGAGCTCTCCGCCTTGGGGCAAGATGGCTGCACCCACTGGCTTTGCAGGGAGGGAGGAGCTGTTACTCACATGTGCCGGTCTGGGTTCAGATCAATTCTGTTCTCTGGTCTCCCAAGGCTCTTGATTTATGGGGTCCCCAGGACGGAAGTTTTCCCCCCGTCAGCGGGTCTCCACTGAATCAGCGGCAGGAGTCCTGGATGATCCCCCGGTCGCACGGCCCCTTCCCCACTCCTTCCTGACACGCGCCGAAGAGATCGCAGACTCTAGGGGAGGGAGCGATGTTCTCTCCTACCGTTCCAGCACCTCCGAGGCCGTCAGCAAGGTTTATGATCTCCGCCTTCTTGGTATTGTAGGTCTCTAACGAGCTGGCATTATGTTTATTCTCTGAAATTCAGTTCTTCCAATCTTTTGTTGTACTTTGGAGGGGAGAGAATTCCAGGTCAGCTCACCCCGCCATTTTGCTCTGCCCCTCCTCTGACCGCTTTGTTAGAGAATCAGGTCTGATCTAAAACCAATGTGATTTCTAATAAGCTTAGCTGTGAATGTTTCTAATCCTGGCATCCAGCCCAAAACACGAGAAAACATTTTATCATTTTCTAGCAGCATTGGCCTGTGGAGTTGGGGAGGAAGTGTGGTACAAGGGAATAGTTTCCCTCTTGCGAACCTCTTTCTGTGGCCACAGATAGAAAAGCCCAGGTTGGGATGAGGAAAAGTGAGTGCGTGGGTAGATTTTTATACCCCTTCCTTCTAGACTTTGTTTCTTCACATCAAGTCACAGGTGTTAGATAAGTCATGCCCTAAATCTGTAAACTTCTGGAGGGCCAAGATTTCATCTTTCAGCTCTGTATCCCTGTTGCCAAGTGTAGAATAAATACTCCATAGAGGCTGGTGGATGACTGGAAGGCTCTGTGCAGACTCACCCAATAATCCTGGAGGGTGACCTCTCTTCCGAAGACAGGCTCTTCTGTGAGGTTGTGTGGATCAACTCATTGCTGTCTTCTTCTAGCACGACTAACAATGCACTATTTCATTTGTCTCTGCCTGTCTCCAGGACCAGAATGTCTGCTGTAAACGAGGGCTGGGATCGTTGTCTACCCCCAGGGCCTAACACAATGGGTTTTCATAAACCTTGTGGAGGAAAGGAGGGGAGGGAGAAGAAGGAACAAGAAGAGCTTTGAAAACTCTCTCTTCCTCTGTGGCACAGTTTAGGCTTGGGGAGATGTGGAGGATGCAACACCTTTATTTGTGAATGAGCTGAGTTTCCCCGACTAGACTGTGAGGGTCCAGGGGGAAGGTCTGTGTCTTTTCCCCTTCCCCAGCGCTGCTCACTGTGCCCCATACCTGACAGGCTCTAAGTAAAGCTTTGTTGAACTAAACTAAGAGAGGTGGGGAAAGGGATTTAAAACTGAATCAGAATTTAGATCTTAAGGAATCCTGTAAACCTGAAGAGAATAATGCTCAATATGTTGGTGTTTCCAAACTGCTCCAAGATTTCCTAAATTCTTAGTGACTGAGTTATGCAATACAATAACTAAGAGCAGAGAGAATGGTATTAACTACTGAGTTGTCAACCTGGTAGGATTGTCTCAAGCCACATAGCACAAGCTATACCTTCTAGGGTCTTTATCAATTTGGATAAAGACATAGGAATTAGCTTTGCCAGATTTGAACATCATTTAAAGCTAGAAAAGAAAAGGTGGCTAGTACATTGAAGAATAGAATTAACGTTCAAAAACATGTTAGATTGAAATTACAAGACCAAACAAATAAATTCATTTTTTAGAGAAGGTAAATGTGAACTATTTTGTTTAATTTCAGAAAAATCAGTCATACCAATTCAGGATTGGTGAGGATGCCATCTCACCTGAGAGCAGTTCATGGGGAGTAAAAGTGGGATGTTTTGGATTTTGTTCATGCCTCGTAAGCGTTAATTGCATTCTGAGCAGGGATCCTGTATTGCGCACCTTAGGACCCAGAGCTGTGCCTTAGACTCAGCAGGTTACGTGAATATGGGTCTTTGAAATTCATGGGTCTCGAAGCGATGATCCTGCTCTATCTGCAGCCCTCAGACTCCATCCGGAGTACTTAACCTAGCTCCTAAGTGATTTTTTTTATGTCCAGAGGATAGCAGCCACGATGGTAAAGGGACCGACATCTTGTTAGAGAAAAGACAGACGAAAGAGCTGTGGATGCTTCTGTAAGATAAGTTGGACTGTTATGTGGAAGAGTGATTACCCTTAGTCTCTGTTGCTGCAGGGAGGAATGGTGTATAAGCATGTGAGTCTTCTCAGGTCTGGTTCTGCTGTCTGTTTCTGCTGGCTTTTGCTCACGATACTTTGACTTCATCTGTGATTTTGACTTTTGACTGTGAGTTTATATTCCTTGGAAATTAATAGAGAAATTCTTTGAGGCCAAGAGTTGAAGCTCTGTTCTTCTAGAGAGGATTTGCTTTTGCTTCTGGCAAGCACTTGGGCACACCCCGGCTCACTTGGGGATCATGTATTGGTCCCAATCATTGATTGGGAGAGCCTCAGAAGTACTGAGCTCCAGTCAATGGAATCGGCCCACTCATCATTTATATAACACTGAGACGGGAAAGTTCTTTCTGATTCTACTCTTTTACTAGACAGGTGACTCAAAGAGCCATAGAAACAGAGAGAAAATACTTGCAGTGCACATAAAGAATCTTGACGTCTCCATACAAACTTAGTATTATATCTCCGTTATGACAGTATATGTTCTAAGCACACATGGGCTTTCAAAATCCTTTCTCTTACTGCTAGGGAACGATTCTCATTGCTCTGCAGAGTCCCTTAAATTTGCATCTGCAATGTATTAATGTACACTAATATCAGGATATTAAGTGCCATTTCCGTATTTGACATTTCTCCAGCCCAGTTAAAATGAGTGATATGCACAAGAACAGGCCCAAAGTACATATAAATTTGTGAGTTCCTCCATTTGCCTTTGAGTTTAAGAGATGGTGCTATGCAAACTGCTTTGTTTAATGGGAAGTTATTTTTATACAGATAACATCGTTCATTCTAGCACGGAACTGAAGAGATCCGTAACCTAGTTGACAGAAAGCTAACTGCTCCATTTTCAAACATCCCTTTTATTAAGCAACCTAAAGTTTTCATTTCTTTCACGTCACCCTTAAAGCTAAAAGAACTAGACTGATGAAGGCAGAAACAGGTTTTTAAAGCACTTTGGCTCAAGTGACATTCTGTTCACTGACAGTCACAGTGGGAAGAAAACTGCAGACGACCAAGTCCTTTGTGCACAGAGTCTTGACTTGGCGGGTTCAGGGACCGTCTACGTAGTGTGTGAATTTAGGTTGTAGAACTACATGAAGGCCAATCTGTTGTTACAAAATCTCATTGCAGATCTGTTTCCTCTTACACCTGTGTCAAGGTCTATGCAAAGCAGTTGTTGAAGTCTAAAACTCAAAGCTTGAAATCACCTAGCTTGGGCAAATACTCAAGAAAAAAGCCAACTTCAGTGGATACACATACCTTCCTGGATTTCCACTTTTGCTGACTTTTTGGCCTTCCAGGATTTCTTACATTCTTGCTAGCTCACAGATCTTTTAAAAGATTATAAAAAAATATTTTATATTACCTGTTTACTTGTTTTCAGTGTGAGTGCTCATCACGGTGCCAGAAACCGACATCTGTTCAGTAGAGAGAACTTCTGGCACCATCATGAGATAGGAATCTATTATTGACAGCCTAGTGACCATATTTTGGTGGGGGAGGGGGCTGATATAGGAGAGATTCCTGTATTAGGAAGAAGGTTGGGATGTAGATAACCTTTGGGGCTCTTTCATTACAAAAGTGTACAGTTTTAGCTAAAGTAATCACTTTCTGTTTGTCTTAGGAATTTACTGTTTTGAACCAGATTAATATTCTTGAATGACATTTAAATTTGGTTCACCTAGGAGTAAAAGTTGTGAGTATCTGTCAACTATTAGAAAATATTGAATCTGCACTATACGTCATCTTAATCCACACTGTGGGTTTGAAAGCACGTTCTTAATCTGAAATTGTTGAACAAAATTAGATTGGCACTTTAGCCCTTGCTCCAGTGTAAACAAAAGTGGAATATTTGTAAATGCCTGGCATTCCTGGAGAGACGCTGCACTCTTCAAGTAGAAGTCAGTTAAGATGCCCCAAGGATTTAAATTTTTTCTGTCAAGGATTTACTGCTCCAAAGCCCCCTCTCCTACTGTCCATCTGTCCAACTTTGTCTCCTCCTTCAGAATCCAACTTGGTCATCTTCAGTTTTCTTCCCACTGTGACTGTCAGTGAACAGAATGTCACTTGAGCCAAAGTGCTTTAAAAACCTGTTTCTGCCTTCATCAGTCTAGTTCTTTTAGCTTTAAGGGTGACGTGAAAGAAATGAAAACTTTAGGTTGCTTAATAAAAGGGATGTTTGAAAAATGGAGCAGTTAGCTTTCTGTCAACTAGGTTACAGATCTCTTCAGTTCCGTGCTGGAATGAACGATGTTATCTGTATAAAAATAACTTCCCGTTAAACAAAGCAGTTTGCATAGCACCATCTCTTAAACTCAAAGGCAAATGGAGGAACTCACAAATTTATAGGTACTTTGGGCCTGTTCTTGTGCATATCACTCATTTTAATTGGGCTGGAGAAATGTCAAATACGGAAATGGCACTTAATATCCTGATATTAGTGTACATTAATACATTGCAGATGCAAATTTAAGGGACTCTGCAGAGCAATGAGAATCGTTCCCTAGCAGTAAGAGAAAGGATTTTGAAAGCCCATGTGTGCTTAGAAAATATACTGTCATAACAGAGATATAACAGTAAGTTTGTATGGCGACTTCAAGATTCTTTATGTGCACTGCAAGTATTTTCTCTCTGTTTCTATGGCTCTTTGAGTCACCTGTCTAGTAAAAGAGTAGAATCAGAAAGAACTTTCCCGTCTCAGTGTTATATAAATGATGAGTGGGCCGATTCCATTGACTGGAGCTCAGTACTTCTGAGGCTCTCCCAATCAATGATTGGGACCAATACATGATCCCCAAGTGAGCCAGGCCCCTGAGATTAAAGTAGAGTTCTCAAAATTTTTAGTTTCAGGACCCTTTAAGAACTCTTGGAAATTACTGAGGTCCCAACAGCTTACATAGTAATTCATTTACAGATAACAGTAATAAATGCATTACATATTAACATCAAAGCAATGATATCACATGTCATGTAATTTCTGGAAAATTTCACTGTATAATCATGAGAGAACGCAAGTGAAAAAAAAATGACATCTTAGTATTATCATGAAAAAGCTTTTGTCCTTGAGGACTCCCTGAAAGAGCCTTGAGGGACTATGTAGCTAAAAATTTAAATCTAGCTAGAGAGAAAGTTGGAGAAAGAGAGAGAGAGAAAGAAAGAGATAGCCAGCCAACCTGGAAATTTTCTTTGCAGATTTCAAGATAGCTACTGGTGTTCCTACAAGAAGGGTTCTTGGAAGTGAAGTCAGAATTCATAGTTTTAAAACAAAACTGTGTGTGTGCCAGGTCCACTGACAAGAGGGGTCTGGAAGCTGGGTAGGAAGTGCAGTTTTCATTCTCTTGGGACCTTGGCTATAGAAGCAGTTAATCAGCAGGAAAACCTGCCGAGAGTTGGAGACATGATCCACCTCATGCCAGAGGTGCAGAACAGCACTGAATGAGTGTGCTCACCCCTGCAGACTGATGGATGGCTGTGGGTGAGCAAGACACCGATGCCCTGGAGCCTGCCTGCCCACAACTTGGTCTGGTCCAAAGCCAGACAGGCAGCTGGAGGAGGTCGGGGTACCCAAGATAATCCTGACATCAGACATAGAGACACACCCTGCAGGGTAGTTCCATTGAACAGGGAATTAATTCTTTTTCAGATATCAAAAAATCATGGCATAGAAGGCTTATGTAATTCTGCTAGTGAAGTAGCATGCTCTGAGGATATGCCCGTGGCATTTTGGAAATCAGCATCAAGAAATCCAAGCTGGATGTGAAAACCCAAATCTGAAATTAACTGTAAGAAAAAAGCTATTGAATATATGCAGATAAAAGTGGCCAAATTAATCACATAGTTCAGGGTGATGCAGTCAAAGTAGAGGAGATATAATTAGTTAATTATAATTCTGTTTCTGACAAGTGATTTGGAAATTGGGAGGGGGTGCTGGTTCCTCTTTCCTCTTTCTTTATACTCTCAAATATTTTCAGAAGCAATTCTCCCTACCTAGACTATAAGTTGTGAATATCTTGATGTGACCAAAATTAATTGCATGTTTGAAAGTTAACTCCAATTCCCAGAAATCCAGATAAACTGGAGCATGTTCATTGACGTTTTCCAAAATCCCGGGTTTCAAGGCTAGATATGCTGTAATACCAAATGCTTAGTTTTTATGGCCTGTCAACCCTCAAGATAGAAGATGATGTTCCTTACTCCTTTCTGCAGCCGTTTTCTGCTGGTTGTTGCCCACCTCCGGAGTTGTTAAGCAGCAGAAAACCCATCATCTGTTAATAATGCTGCTGAATTATTCAGAGAAATCGTTAACCAAAATAAACGGTGCTTATATCATCCAATTTCTCCTCCTCCTCACTTTTCTATCGCTTTTCCCTGTGGGTAAATATACTAGATTTTCAAGCCTGTGATCGCTGTTAAGACGTGCAGGGAAAATCAAATCCCCAGATAGTTTTTTTGCACTTGGGTTTAGGGTTAATGATTGGAATTAGGATATTTCCAGTAAAAGGGAAATGTGGTTGAAATGAGTATTTGTTTATTAAAGCTGTCTTTGATCATCCCAGAAGTATTTTGAGAATACCTGTTGCAACAGGGTCGACTTTCTTGTTTCCTTTTCCTGGGGCTTCTCACTAGGGTCTTGAGACAAGTGTTTGCAGGCATTTCTATACTGCGTGGTTTCTCAGTGATGTTGTTATATCACCTCGTTACCCACCCGTAAACCTCTCCCTTACTCACTTTCAGTCCTGACGGTCTCCACGTCCTGTCCAACCCTTCTTCTCCATCCTCTCCTCTCTTCCACAATCTCAGGAATTTCCTGCTGGTCTCCCTCAGCAGCTTTCATCTGTCTCAGATCCATCCTCTGTGAACGCCAGAAGAATAGAAATAAGAAATGGTTAAAAGAGAGTGGGCCCATGGATAGGGAGAATAAATGGGGAGGCTGTTGTTTTTCATTGTATGCACTTCTGAGTGTTTTAAACTTTTTAACCATATACTTATAATACTTGGATGAAAGTGAGCAACTCATCATTCTTGATAACTCCAGAATGGTCTTACGAAGATATTAACATGACCATGTTATTCCTCTATTATTTAAAACCCTTTGATGGTGCCCTGTTGCCTGTGTGATATCAACATAACCACAGTTATATATCCCTCTGCTTCTTCACATGCTGTTCCCTCTGCCAGGAATGCAGATTCTGTTGATAGGGATTTTGATCATTTTGTCAGAATCTCTTTCTCTGGACTGGGCTTTGCACAGGACCCCGTGGCTGCACTGGCCTGGTTGTGACTGGCTGCCCAGGCTGAGCAGGAATGGATGGGTCTTACATGAACTCAGGTGGACTAATTAAATCCTTTGGGTTTGCCCTCCCTGTTTCCCACAGCAGTCTGAGCTATCAGCTGAAGAAAGTCCGGAAAAATTAGGAACCTCGCAGCTACATCGTCGGAAAGTCATTTCCTTAAACAAGCAGATTCTGCAGAAGACCAAACATCTGGAAGAGGTTCGTGTTTTCTTTTTATAATTTTCATTCAGGTAAAATCAAACCATTATTCAAGAAGGGAGAAATTGAGGAAAGAGTTAAGATCTTCGTGGGAGAATGGTTAAAGGAGGTTTTGGAAGAGGGGTTTGTAAAGAAAGTGTTGTTGGAATATATGTACACCAGTTTGTTTACATTTTTCCCGTGGCTGCTTTCAAGCTCCGGTGGCCAAGTCGAGTAGATGCAGCAGAGACCCTGTGGCGCACAAAGCCTAAAGTGTTTATTTACTACCTGGCCCTTTACAGGAAAAGTTTTCCAAACTCTGTTCTAGAAGAAGATCGCAGGGCAGAAATCCTCTTATCTACCAATTGCATAAACAGGGTAAAAGTTCTCATTGCGCAGAGAGCTCCCTTTCAGAAGGGAGAAACCAGGGCCCACCTGCTTCCCTCCTGTGTCACTTCTGCTCTCTGCTCGAGGTGGCTTCTTGGTAGGCCTTGATGGAAATGTCACCATTCATCATTCAGGAAGACCGGTAGTTAGAAGCATGACCTGGGAGCAATGGTTTCTGAAGGTGACATAATTCTCGATAGGTTTCCTGGAGGTTCAAGGATGGGGCAAGTTATTTCGAAATAATCATGGAGACAGAGGATAAAATTTCTCATTGTTAATTTGTATGTAGGTTACAACCAAAGAGTCTGATGGTGGTTTTCTGCCACGTCCCCTTTTCAAAAGTAGAAACGTACAAACCCTTTGAGCTTTTAATGGAATGTTTTTAGATTTCTGAATTCAAAGTCAAATTTCATAGATAGTACAAAGATATACCTTTTTAGTAAGGAAAAGGGAAGTGACACTTTTAGACGTAAGTTTACAGTCATGTAACTCTGAACAGTAAGAGTAATTCATTTTCCTTCTCTTTGTGTTGAAGCTTGGAGTCCTTTCTTCTGTCTGCCATTGTTTGCCAACCAGTCATATTCAGTGCTAGAATACCAAGTGCTGGCATGCAGTCTGTATTCTGAATGGGCAAATTAGTTCACTGAACTGATTGTGGCCATACAGAAAAGTCAGGCCCGAATTTGAATCCTGGCTTTATCAGCTATCAGCTGTGAAACTCTAGCCAAGTAACTTAACCCGCCCTGAGTCTTTATTTCCTCATCTGTAAAATAAGAATAATATTTTCTTCCATTGAATGTAAGGATTACGTGATAGGATTTATGCAGAAGACCTCGGATATCACCTGACGTGTAGTCGGTGCTAATTATGTGAGATCTTTTCCTTCACTTGTTGGCAACCCTTCTAAAGTTCCCACATTTGCTCAGTTTATTTGCTCATCTTTCTGCGCTCCTTTTGTCTCATCTTGAAATGGGGATAACACCCATATCTGTATTGTTGTAAGGATCAAATGAGAGCAGGTATCTTTTATCTTTCTCTTGCAGCTGCAGGCAAATCATACCAACCTACAGAGCAGACACGATGAAATGAAGAAAACGCTGACAGGGGTGAGCCGATTCTCCTTCCTCCGTGGGCCTTGTTGAGAATGGTTTCTGACCTGCAGTGCTAATGGGACGCTGTGTGTCATCAGTCTGTGTCGAGGAGTCGTGATCCCCTTCTCAGGGCTCAGGTCCATCTGGGAACATGGACAGTCACATGGCAGTGCATGAGCCGTGCCATCAGTGTATCCATGCCACCATGGATCTTGGTGGGAGAGATGCCTGTGGGCTGCAAGTCAGGAAAGGCTCCCGGCAAGGGCGGGCCTGATAGGCAGGGGGCGGGCCGCACAGAAGAACAGGCTGGGTCACTCACAGTCAATGGCCCTGCTCTACAAGCCACAGGTTGTAGAATAGCTTCAAAACACCGAATTCCTTGAGAGTGAGAAGGTTTCTTTTTGTAAAATGAGGGAACTACAGAGGGCTATAATTTGTTGTTCACAATTGCCAGTTACATCCTGGCCAGAATGGGGGCGGGGTCTGAGGAGAGGAGGAGGGTATGGGCGTATTTTGAACTGTGTGATCCGTCTTCTAATCCTGGTTGTGAGTGTGCCATCTCACATCAGCGTCAGAGTGTTGCTTACCTCCCGCTTCTGATTGCCTAGGAAGCCAGGTGAGGAAGACAGTCGCTTATGATGCCAGCTCTGTCATGAAGAGAGTTTAGATAGTCCTGTCCTTTGTGTTTCCACAGAAAGCTGTCATCACCTGCATCTGAAAAGCTGTCCTCTTTGTGATTTTAGTGCTCGGGCTATAGCTGTACTCTGCAAGGGCTTCACTGTGAAGGCCCCACTGAGTACTTTCTGGACCACGTGGAAGACATCTCTGAAACCAAGGCAGTCCCTATTGTCTTTTAAGTTTCACGTGAAATTTGCCCATTTAAAATTCTCATTTCTATGACACTATAACAGCACTTAGCCACTGCCTTGCTATAAATCTGACAAAGCTTTTTAGTTCTGACTGGTCTAGTCTCTTCAATTATTGCCAGAATCTTTGAAAAGGGCAGGCACAAGAATGACAAGAAGTTTTTTCATTCTTTCTAAAGATGCTTGTGTTGCTTTGGACAGATGAGCTTTCTTTATACTCCTCTGTGACTACATTCCTCGTGGATTAGATGGCAAACTCTCAGGGTGGGATCCTTGCAGCTATCCCACTTCTAATGCTGCAGAATCCCTGGCATGAAGTTGCCAAGTCATGGATCAGTCTGTGTATAACAACCTGGAAGAGATTAAAGGCAAGCATCTTGATATCAATCTCCTAGGATGCTTATATGCCTTTGGATGTAAATCCTAAGTGGCTATAAAGTCACTTTTTGCACTAAGTACTAAATCAAGTATTTCTTGAGCCCCTTTCATGTGCTGGAAAGGTAGAGGGTGTGATTTAAGTTAATAATGTGGCATAGTCTTCTTGTCCTCAAATGGTACGAGCAGCCAGCGTTACTGTGTGCTGGGTGTGCTCTGGGCACACTCTTATATTCATCCACTAAATCTTCATAACAACCCTGGTGACGCACTGTTACCATCTCTGTCTGCAGATGGGGAAACTAAGGCAGAGAGGCCATGCAGAGGGATGCCAGGATTTGAATGCTGGCAGTCTGGCACCAAAGACCTCCCAGAGAGCTTACTATATGAGGGCAGTCAAGCTAATTCCCATCTCGAAAAATGGGAAGCTATACAAAACCTTGGGCTGAACAACTCATGAAGAAGCCTGATTTGGTCAGAATACTAAAGACCAGACCCTGGAATAAGAAATGAACTTCATCTTGGAACCTCAGTCCCCTTATCTGTTCAAGGCAAGGATTGGGCAAAATGAGCACCCTGAACCCTTTCCCGCCTGTGGGCCCAGGTTTGGACTTTGCAGCAAAGCCTGCCCTTGCCGGATGACCTAGTGAACAGGGAAGACCTGTCTTTCCAGTAAATTTAGGGAAAGCAAAGCAGGGCATGGCAGATCAAGGACAGATAACAGCACCTGATGCCTATGGGGAGGCTGCACACCCCTGCACTGGCAGGGCCACCAGGTTCTAGCCTGTCCACTTTTAATTCAGCAGTCACAATTTTAGTTTCCTATGTGTGAGGCTGATTCTTTTTAATATATGCAGTATCCTCTCCTGTCTCTCTAGGGCATTTATTGTGCTAAAATTTTTCTTCATCTTTATTCTTTCAGATCAGAATTCATTGTTGAGTTGATACATCTTTTTAATGGTTTTATCTTTCTTTAGATGTTTGAAAATTCTTGGTGGTAGGCTTATCTTTGCTTCTGAAGTTTCGTGTTACCAACTGTGTAGATTCCATTTTATGCAGCTTGCTTCATGTGATTATTCTGGAAGGGTGGGTCCTGCTGTTTTGTGGGATCAGCTGGTGGTATTCAGGGTTGGGAGCTCCCCATTTCTCCCGGGTATTGCCGACTTTCTGGGAGCCTGCCCTGCCTCTGAGACTTGAGCAGCAGTCTTGGGTTACGGGAGCCAGGCTTCACTGCTTAGCCCAGGTGGCTGCTCCTAATGCAGATCCCAGCCCTGCAGACTGGTTCTTCCTTCATCTCTGAATCCCACACAACAGTCCTCCACTGTCTGGTCCTCCCTACTGGCTGTCTTTCTTGTCCCTGAGGTATCCAGTCCTGTGTTCCAACACAATCATCTGGATTTTTTAGGACTTGAGACCAGAAGGGCTTGCTGCAACTTGTGCTCAGTCTTCCGTTTTCAACTAGAGCCCTTGGAACTTTTAACTTGTTTTTTTGCATATGTAACACATTCACATGTGTTGAAAATTTAAAAAGTACAAAGGGTGTACCCCTGTAACCCAACCGTACAGTTATCCTCTCCAGAGAGTAACCAGTTTCTTATGACTCTTTTCAGAAATGTTTTATGCATTTGCAACTAACGTGTATGTTCTTTTATACATTTATATGTTCAATGTATACATTCCTTTCTACACATTGGAGACACATTGGAATCATGGTTTGTGTAGGTTGTTTACTTCAACTAACAGTAAGTATTAGAGATCATCATAAAAGAGCTGCTTTTTTCTTCCTTTTCATTAATAGCAGCTTAGTATTCTTTTGTATGGTATAAGTGCACGCCTTATAAATTAAAATCTAAGTTTCTTTAAAATTTATTTTTTAAAATCCTCACTCTCTGTCTCAGAAAAAGAAAATGAAGTTATTCAAGAAGATAGGAGATTTAACCCTGCCCTGTTACTAGCCGTGGTAGTGGTATTCTGGAATTTACACCCAGGTCTGTCTTTCATAGCCACTCTTTCTGCTCACCCCTTCCTACTGAAAGGCACCTGCAGTCAGCATTACTTTTGACTTTTCCCTCATTTGCCGCTGTGATTTAAAGCTATTGCCAAGGTTTCTTTTACCACCAGACCTTACCATGTTGTGCTTCCACCCCCGTCCTCTTTCTCTCGTCCACCTCTTTTCTCAGTGTGCAGCCAAATCCGGTGTGCTTGGCCACCGGTCAGCAGTGGAGTCCTAGTGTGAGCCAGGGGGAGGGAGAACAGAAGGCTCACTCCTCTAATCCACCATGTCTGTAGCACCAGTGCCTCCATTCTCTCTTGCAGTTGAAGAGCCATAGCGAGAAACTGGACAAAGAACAAGCCGCCCTGGAGAAGATAGAATCCAAAGCTGATCCCAGGTAAGAGCTTTCAGCATGTGTCTGTTTTCTCTTTGAAGAAAGTAACTTGGCCGGCACCTGGTGGCTTAATCTGTTTGAGCACAGGACTGAGGAGCCGGGGTCCAGCGCTCCTGGCCCCATCCAGGTCAGTGCATTTCCCTGCTGGCCTGGAATGTGCAGACTCCCCAGTGCTCGAACCTGTGCTGAGAGGCGCTTGGGCTGCACTGAGTTAACCACCTCTTTCTCCCACTTCCCCTTGGGATCAGAAGCAGCATCTTTTTGTAATTTGTTCTTTTTCTGTTTTTAAAAACTCAGCAATACATTCCTGGTACAAAAAGGCACTCGGTGAAAAGTCTCCCTCCCACCCTGTCCCCCGGCCACCCAGCTCTCCTCCCTTGGAGTCAACCGTTGTTACCCGTTTTTTAACAGCACACATCTCAGCCCTTTTCCTTAGGAGTAAAGGTACAGTCTTTTTTTGGCCAAGAAACAGCTGCTGGGTTTTTTTAAATTTTAAATTAATTGTTTTTAGTCACTTTAAATATAAGAAGCATTTCTCTTTGGCATCTTTTTTTAGCACCACACTGGGTGGTAAATCTCCAAAGTGTCACTCATTTGAATGAAACTGTGAAATCGTAAAAAGCTTCAGGCACAGATTGAGCAGTTTTGGGTTTGATGGACATTTTTAGCAAAGTATTACCGACAGATTACTTGGCTCTGTAATTAGAAACCCTTCTTTCATGATATGGAGCAAAGTATTATTAGAGACTTGACATTTTTATTTTCAAATTAGTGCTTTTGATGATGTTAGGCAACTTGTTTCCTTTTCAGAATGGAAATTAAAAATGGTCTGTGATACTGTCTGTGTTCTGGTATCTTTAGATGTATCCAGTGCTCTTGAAACTTGATGTTTCTGCAGTTGACATTTCAATTCTGAATTCTGTAATGTTCATCTGGATATGGCCTGATGGACTCCAGCATATAAACAAATAATAATGTCAGTTAAATGGTAGTCATCATTTGTGGAGAACCCATTAGACACTCTTGGGAGAGACAAAGGAAATTAAAAAGGAGTCTCTTTTTAGCTGGGGTCTTGGTTTGTGCTGTGATTCATAAAATCGTAATGACTTGCTGCGTGTCATTTTTTGGCCTTTTCTCTTCAGTATCCTGCAGAACTTGAGAGCACTTGTAGCCATGAATGAAAACCTGAAAAGTCAGGAACAGGAATTTAAAGCACATTGTCGAGTAAGTGTTGCTTGGTGTCAACAGACATTAAACCAAGAGTGTTGTAAAATCTCTTTCTTTACCTCCCCTTGTCCTGTTGTGGCCTCCTGTCCAGGTGCAGTTGAAAAAGTAGGTTAATCAAGCAGCTATGTGTCAGACAAGTAGAGTACTATGGTAGGTACCTCCGAGGATGCCAGAAGTGAGTTAGATTAGTGACTGTGTGTGCCAAAACCCAAAACTGAGAGTACAGTCTAACAAACAATGTTTTCCAATTTACGAATGTATTTAAAAGAAGAGTCTTATAAAGTGTGAAAGGAATAACATCTTACAAAAGCAGAGATGTCCTGATGAAAACCTGGGATGTCTGTATGTCATGTGTATAGGCCTTAGTTCCTGCCCTCTGGGAACTCGTGGTCTAGTAGTGGGGATGCTGCACGCACAGGTGGTGGCAGTGGGAGGCAGGAAGTGAGGCCCGGAGAGTTGTGTGTGAGCTCCAGGGGAGGAGAGGCCACTGTGGCACAGGAGCCATTTGGAAGCTGGATCTTAAGGTAGGTGAGGATGGCAGGTGGAAGAGGGCCTTGGTGAGCTCCAGGGCGGAGGGTCCCGGGGGCCTGTGGAGAAGAGGAAGCAAACGAGGCCGATTGGAGCTAGACTCTAAGCCACTCATTCCTTTCGTGTCCCGGTGATTACTGTGGGCCTCACCTGCCCTTTAGAGAGAAAGGCTCCTTCAGACTGAGCTACAGCTCCCTATATTCTCCTGAAAAAAAATTTTCCCAGGCTGAATTCTGTCCTAGCATAGAAACACAAAATAGGAAATTTAGCTGGGGTCTTGGTTTGTGCTGTGATTCATAAAATCATAATGACTTGCTGCGTGTCATATTTTGGCCTTTTCTCTTCAGTATCTAGCAGATACTGAACTCTGAGAAGACTCTGGGTCAAGTATTTCAATAATTGCATCTGATTATTAGCTCATCCAAGTTCTGTGAATGTTCATTCACTTTTAAAGGAGGAGATGACACGGCTGCAACAGGAAATTGAGACCCTGAAGGCTGAGAGAGCGCCAGGCGGAGATGAAAAGGTAAAGCCTCTGCAGGTCCTCCAGACTGCGAGGCGCTGTTAGGGCTTTACGGTGAAGAGATTCCTACAGGACTCGCCAGCAGAGAGGCTGACGCTCGGAAGGACTGGCCAGTTTCCTTAGCCTGCTCCTCTGGACACACATTCCTCAGCTGTTCTCATCACAGGATTTTCTTAGATTTCCTCCTTCTCCTTTCTCTTCCTTGTGGTTGGTGAAAGACAGCAGCTGGTGTAGACGGCAGCAGCCCCAGAGGGGAAATACCCAGTTACATGTCTGGCTTCTCCCTCCGTTTAGGCAAGGGCTGTTTCCAGGAAGCTTCTGAGCTCTGTGTCCCACTCCACGTGTCCTTCTCTAAATTTTGTGACAGTTTACTGGTTTCCCCTCCACTCCTGCCTAGGGACTTGCCCACACCTAACAGGCGGCAGTAACACGAAGCAGGAGAGCAGGGCTGGGTTACTTAAAGCCCCCGCAGTGCAGGGGCATCTGGGCCTAAGGAGCACATGGGACCTGCGGGCTCTCTGAACAAAGGACTTGATCCTCCAAGGAGCTAGTGTGGATTTCCATGAAGCATGAACTTAAAACATCAGGGTAGCCAAAAAGTTTGTTTCTCTCACCAAATAAGATTCTAGGGACTGCTCTTTCTGTTTTCCCTTCTCACGCTTCATTCAAAGCTTTTTTCCTGAGGACCCTTGTGCTTAGGATGTGCCAGCAGGACAGGGCCTCAGAACGCATCAACGACACCCTCTCCCTTGTAGAAACGGGGAACTTGAGGCTCAGGGAGGGGAAAGACTTGTCCAAGCCAGCCAGCGTGAGTCCACGTGCCCTCAGCTTGGGGACTTGCCCCTTGGCTGTGCCGGACACTGCCATGCTCAGTGGAGAGAGAGGCCTTGGAGGTGCCTCCTCATGGCGTGACAGGCCACACAGTTCCTCACACCTTGAGGACTGGCACGGGGGAGGAGCAGAATCTTGCCGTGCAGTGGGGTCCTGTGACCATCATCACACAGCCCGCCTTTCCAGTTGTTTCTAAGACTTTGAAGCTTTGAGGCTCAAATTCCCGGCTCAGTCAGCCTCTGAGTGTGCACAGATCACACACTTCCAGGATCACATTTCCCTTCTCAGCAGTTCTGTCTTGTTAGAGGAATCGTTACTCACATTCAGAGAGGGTTACACTGTAGCCCGTTAGTGTGTAACTAACAGACATTTAAGAACAATTTAAAATCTGGGGCTCGTATACAGGCTGTTCCTTGTCCAGACACGGTCAGCGGACTCTTCCCCACTCCCACCCCTTCCTACATCTAGACGTCAGCTTCTATCCCAGTCCCCTTTCTCAGAAAAAGTGTTTGTGACTTTTCATCATTTCAGACCCTCTCCAGGGGAGAGCCGCACGGTGCCCTGACCCCTGTGATGACTCATAATGTAAGTACCTGCCCGTTCTCAGGACTGCCACTGTCCTCTGTGGGGAGTGGTGGCCAGCTTTGCACTCTCCTGTGATGGTTTTCTTATGCCTACTTTAATATCTCTACAACTCCCTACTCAGCTGCAGGCTCTTAGGGCATTGCTCCATTTTACACCCCTGGCCCCTTAGATGGGGGCAGGGTCTCCCCAGGGATGGCCCCAAAAGTCACCATTCCACTGGGTTTTTTCCCAGCACCTGTGTGCGCATCTGTCTTCATCTGGCATCTCACTGAGAAGGGGTGAGCCCCGCACTGGCCACACGTGCTGGTCACAACCTGTAGGCTCTGAGAGGCGGGGGTGGTGCAGAGGTAGAGACTCCTGTCTCTATGGTATCACGTTCCAGGGGCAGCACACTGGAAAGGGCCCGAGAGTAAGTGTTTTCAGCTTATGGGCCAACTCGGCTGTGGTCGTCACAGTCAGTACATACTTAGAAGGACCTGGCTGTGTTCCAGTGAAACTGTATTTACAGAAATAGGCAGAGAGGCAAATTTGGCCCAAGGACTATGGGGTTTAGCTCATGGGCCACAGTTTGCTGACCCCTGTTCTGGGTTCAACCAGTGCTCCCAGCACTCCAGCACTCCAACAACCTCCAGGAGAAAAAAGTAGAAAAGGAAGATGGAGAGGAAAAGAGAAACAGGAAAGCCTTTAGATGTTTGCCTCCTTTAGGGTTCCTCTTCCCTTCGTGCCCTCACACGCTCCTAGAGAGTGAGCTCCAGGACTCCTACAGTGAAGTCTGTTGGGGTTTGCCTGCACTGAGCCCTGTGGAGGAGACTGTGTTTTGTGTGTGTGTATGTGTGTGTGTGTGTGTTGGGAGAGGGGCAGCTCTGACCCTTATTGTAGGTTGCTCTAACACAACAAGCCATCCAGCCATATCTCTTGCCTCACGGGATTCAGTAAGGTGCTAGTTTCTCTCTTTTAATTCAGTGCTATCCAAAAGAATTTTGTGCAGTGGTGGAAATGTTCTGTATCTGGACCGTCCAATACAGTGACCACTCCCTACATGTGGCTACTGAGCACTTGAAATATGGCTGGTGCAACTGAGAAACTGATTTTTTTAAATTTTAGTTAATATAAATTTAAATAGCCACGTGTGGCTAGTGGCTATCATATTGGACAGTGCAGCTCTAAATAGAAACGTGAAAAGCAAACCAGCATCGTCTCCAAACACAGAGGCATAAGGCAACTCATCCTTTCATAATTGGCTCCTCAGTTATTAGGGGAGGACAGTGGGGAGGGGGTTTGGGGATACTTCACTCAAGAATGCTGGGTTCAGCCTGGATCCCAGAAGAAGGAAGAGTTATGAAAGGGTGTTGAGGGTCTCCCATGACAGAACCCAGACCCTAGACTCAGCCAGTTGAGAAAAGATATTTGAGGCCTCAGGACGGGGGGGATATGACAAAAAACATTCAGCTTCAAAAGACTTCATCAAAGAATGAAAGTTTCCTATTCCCAGGTAATTGTGTCCTTTTCCAATTTTTAGGAAGACCTAGACAGACGGTATAATATGGAGAAAGAGAAACTTTACAAGATCCGTTTACTACAGGTGAGTAAAAACAAGAGCTGAAAAAGTACATCGATACATCTGACAAGGTATGAATGTCCTGTAGCAGAACTGGGAAGTCTCCGTTTCTAAGAGCTGGAGAGGCTGCACTGAGGCCGCTGTTGGCCGGTCTTCTCTCTGGAGTGCCGCGCAGCGGTTTAAGGGGGTGATGACACCTCACACTGAAATGTTACTTTCACGAGCATCTCGTTTGATTTGATGCTCACCCCAGTAGGTATTAGCCTCATTTTCTATATGAAGAAATTAATTCAAATCCTTTAAATACTTGTCCACAGTCAAGCAATGGTAAGTGCCAGAGGCAGAATTCAAGTTCTAATGTTCTTACCTAGTACTTTTCCTCTAAGATTAAGTGCCCATTTTAGCTGTCTTAGTTGGAAACCTTAGGGGATTGTGAGAAGCCCAGCAAATATAGAGGACGTAGGTCTTAAAGTTGGCTCTAAAGCTAAATTTACAGGAAGTCAGAATTACATTGGAAAATCCCTCACGTTGCCTGGATCTGGCTCGTGGAAGCTCACAAGCTGGGAGTGACTTTGTGTTGCACTTTGTCCTGGGTCTTCTTTCTGTTCTCCAGGAAGGGAAGGCCCGGTTCTCGTGGGAATGGCCAAAGGGCTGTGGGGGCAAGGAGACCCTGTTTCTCCTGTCTCTGGCTTTTGCTTGCTTTGCTGAGCTGTTTGGTTAAATTCAGATGAGTCAAATTTGTCTTTGACACAAGGACACCGTCCTAATCTTTAAAGAGACACAGAATTAAATAAAATCAGGACAGTATAGCTGCAACTTGGAAGCTCTTTGACTGTGTGCTTACGGTGTAGTCAGTGCTGCATTAGGTCCCAGGAATAGTAAGTGAGATGGCTCATCTTCTGGGAGCTGCTGGCTATTTGAGAACCAAGATACATCCATATACATCAAAACAAACTGCATAGGGCCACTTCAGACTGGCTGGAGGGAAGCTGCTGTCAAACCACAGGCCTGCGGAGGCCCTGAGCCAGGGTAGGGTCAGCAGGGGTGGACGGAAATGAACTGGCAGGGGAGAGATTGAGAAGCTGTATCTGATGGAACTTAGCATCATTTGGGTGAGAGAAAAAGAGGAGTCAAGGAGGGTGCTGGAATTTCTGTGTCATTCATTGAGAAAAAGCGTAGAGGAGAAACAATAGGGCTCACAGGGTGGGAGTATGACTAGGAGTGTTAATGAGATCTGCTTGGGGCTTTTTAAAGTTGGGGTACTTGACCAGGTGAAGATGTCCAAGAAGTGCTTGGGTATTGGGTCTGATGTCAGAATAGTCTGGATGGAGATTTGGGTGTCCGCACTGTGGAGGTGATAACTGAGGCTGTGAAAATGTAGGTTGAGAAGAGGCTCTGGGACTAGCCCCTGTGTAAGGACAGGCAGAGAAAAGGAGGAATCCACCAGTGAGGGTGAGACCCAGCGGGCAGCTGGAGGCATGGAGAAAACAGGAGCTCAAGGTCTCCTGGAACTGAGCAGAGGGCTCAGTGGAGTGAATGGTAAATGTTGCTGAAAGTCAGGAAAGCTAGAAGCTGAGAATTACCTGTTAGATGTCTCCCAGAGCAGGTAGGTCTGTGCTGACCTTGGCAAGAGCAGTGGCAGTGGGTTCAGGATAACGGGGTTGGGGGGTAGAGGCGCTGAGGGCATATGGCTCAGGGAGTTGCGCTGTTAAAGAGAGGAAAAGAGGCTGGTAGCTGAAAGGTGGTCAGGGTTTAAGGAAGGGCTTTTATAAGGAGTGAGGGACTTGAATATATTGAAATGCTGATGAGAAGGATAGACCCCAGTTCATGGTAGGAAGAAAATGCTGCATGGGTATTTTAGGAGTAAATTGTAGGAGCTTTTCAACAGGCTAAGGAATTTGGAATTGATAAGGAGGCAGTGGGTGGCATGAGTTCCTTGCCATATGGAAGCATTCCTTTTGTTGCCCATTCCCCACCTGGTGTTAGTGGAATCAGCTGCTCAAGAGTCCTTTGGGGTCTGGTGGGCCAGCTGGGGGCTCTGTCCACAAAGCCCTTCCCATTCAGAATCTTCTTTCCCGATTCATTAATGTGATGCCTTCTGTGGTTCCAGTTCACAGCCAGCCCTTCTCCATGTATTGCAAAGTGGAGAGTCAGTCAGAATCTGAGATGGGGTCTCAGGCCAACAGCAGAGTTTTGTGCCTGCATTCCAGGATGTGTGGTTCTGCTCAGGTGGGGAAGGGGGGCAGTACTTTGGCTCCCCAGAAAACATGTAAGGCCTTGTACCAAATGGTGTTGTCTCCCCCTTCCTTTTGCATTTAGGCTCGAAGAAATCGAGAAATAGCAATTTTGCATCGCAAGATTGATGAAGTGCCCAGCCGAGCGGAGCTAATACAGTATCAGAAGAGATTTATTGAACTCTACCGCCAGAGTAGGTGCATCGACCGCAAACCAGCTCTCAAGGCTGGTCCTCAGAGGGACACGAAGCGAGGGGCCCTGTCCCACCTTAGCGTGGTGGAGAATGCATTGTCACTCAGTCCACAAAAGCTACCACCAGAAAGGCTCCATTTCGTCGTCAGGCCACTCGTTCCACATAGCCCACTGGCAGGTGACCCATAGTCCGGGAAGTCGCGCCGTGGGGCCCTCACAGCCCTCCCAGTGGACAGACTGTGCACACTCATTGAGCCCTTGGAGTAATGTTCTGAACCAGCCCTCATCCTGGCCAGCCATTTGGCTTCACTGAGCTCCCCATCCACTTTCCAACTTCACATGGAATATGGTGACCCTAGCATCTCTAGATCAGGCCTCACTTGCCATTCTCCTCCACAGACCTCCTTTCTGATGTGGCCCTTGCCTTCAACAGCATCACGTTTACTCAGTAATCTGGGACTGAGTCTTCCTCAGCCTGAATCATTGACCACTTCTTGTCATGCTCAGAGTGCCCTCAAAGCTGTCATGGCCTTTCTGTTCTCACTGCTTCTGCCATATCTGCTCTTGCTTCCATCAGGGCTCGGCTAAATGACCGTGAGCTGGTCTGCAGCCCCTTCTCTTGAGTCCTTCATCCACCCATCTGACTGTGTTACTTCTCTCTGCTGACACATCTTCAGGACTGAAAAAGGCCTCTTTCCTTATTATGCCCAGGGTCCTCCCTGGTCTTGGGTGGCTTGCCTAGAGGCCCCCTTTCCTGCTGTAAACCCACACTCTGGCCTCACCCATCCACACACTGCTGCTGAGCACACCATGCACTTTGACATCTGAGGCCTTGACTCCCCGTCTTGCCTGTGCTTAGCACCCCTTTGTCAGACAAATTCCTTCAAGACCCAGCTCAGGTATCCTCTGTGAGCAGGTCCTGGACCATCACCCCGTCCTCTGGACCCCCACTCTTGCCTGTCCCCTGGATACCTCAGACTCAACAGGTACAAAGCTGAATTCAGCCCCCCCACCCCATTTCTCCTCTGGGTCACTGGATCACTGTCTGGCCACACGGGACCCCCCTTAGTCTTCTCTGGCTCATGCTGCTCTGCCAGTTCTGTTTCTGAGTAAGAGTCAAGTCCGTTTCTTCTGGACTACTGCTGCAGCCTCCTCTCACCACTGCCAGAGACTCACCCCTTCTGTGTACTCTTGCCCGAGAGACGGTCCTCAAACAAACGATCACTTTACACTGTTGCTTTGAAAGCTTTAATATTTAATAGTTCCTCATAACTTGGTGGATAATCTTCAGAATCCTAAGTACACTGATCAGAGTCCTGCCTCGTCTGGGCCTGCTGCCCCGGCTGCCTCCCTCTGTAGTCCCTCATGAGGGCATCTGGATCCCAGCCTGTGAGCTGGTCCCAAGTCCACGGTGCCGGTGCCCTGCAGTTCCTACATGGCAAAGGCCAACTCTTCTTCCAAAGGCTCTCAGACTTTGCCTTGAAATCTTGACCTCTCAAGCATCCTTCCAGGTTCAAGCTAGAGCACTGTCCTTTCTGGAGTCCAGAATCGTGCCTCCTTCGCATGTCTTTCCCTGCCATCCTGAGGTTTCATACAGTCCTCATATTTGGTTCAAATGAGCAGGGACAGCTATCAAAAATGGCAGTTTCTCAGCAGAAAATAGTTTCTGCCTTAAGTTAAGTCTTTCCCTTTACTTTCCTACCCCTGCCCACGTTAAAACTTTTAAAATAATAAATGATAGTACCTTGCATCTATATATTTCACGGAGTAAATTTCACACATTAGAGTCATTTTGCTGGGACATTTTTACACCGGACGTTTTCAAGCAGTTGCACCAAAATATCTATCTTTTTCTTTCTTTTTTGTTTTTTAATCATCAAATATCTGTAAACTCCACCTAGTCCTTGAGCTTGATAGGCTAAGGGTGACAGACACATTCCTGGGCCATAAAGCTACAAGTTGACTGGTTTATTTATGGCATTGATTTCCAACTTTGGCTACACATTATAATCACCTAGGTCCCACCTCCAGAAAATCTCATTTAATTGGTCATAAGACTTTAAAAACTCCCTAGGTGATTCTGTTTTACAACCAGGATTGAGTACCACTGACCAAAGCTCTTAGCAATAATACTACTTTATATTGAGTAGTTAGTGAAGTGATTTCCATACAAATTAGACATTTTGATGTTGAGAATGTTTTTAACTATTGCATCAAAATATTTATATCAGATTATTAACTTCTGTTACCAAATATGTACGGCAAATATCCCCAACTCCCGCTTGTCTTTGAGCTGCACAGCTCCAGAGGAACCTACGTTCAGGGAGCAAGAGCCACTGGGAAACCAGACCCCACTGTATTCTTGACCAGAGCCTGGTAACCGTTAGGCACTGGCATCTGCAGCTATGGCTAAACTGGAGTGCTCAGTTTGGGCTCCAAGCCTGAGAGTGGACCCAGGTCTTGGGGTTTTATCTCCCTCTGGGCAGCTGTATATTATGGGACCTCAGAGCAGTGAGGAAGTCACGTAGGCTCAGAACCACATGGGGGCTGCCCATCCGCCCAGCTACAAAGCAGAGGGATGCGTTTGGATAGGAGCCCATCACCCCAGGGACGGCGTTCCCTCGTAAATGTGGCACACAAACAGTGCTAGAATTTGGCTCTTTGCTCATAAGTCATTCTTCTGTAGGGAAGAGTGAGGAAGGGGAGGGGGGACAGAGACGCAAAGTAATTTTATAGGTAAAGATGTTGGGAACCTGGTAATAAGACCCCATTCCTCACGTGCTCACAGGTGGGAAGAGAATTCACATTATTAGGCACATCTTCTGCCCTTGGGTAGGCATGTCATTTTGTCCAGTAGATATTTTGGAGGGGCTGCCATATAGGCCTGTGCTAAGCACGGGGATTGCAAAATTGAGCAGGCTGGGGCTCCTGCTCTGAGGGACATGGGAAGGGAGGAAGCCACACAACAGGAAGAGCGGCATGGCAGCTTACTCCCCACTGCCACCTTCCACCCAGGACACCTCGCCTGAAGGACGCTGAGAAACCGCCTGCCCCACACACCAACAGGGAAGTTCCTCCAGCCCCTCGTGGCTGGGCCAGTCATGACGGCCACGTACCCTCAGCCTGTGCCAGCTCTGCCCCAGCTTGTGCCCGGTGGGGCTTCCACCGAGACAGCCGAGTGAGCGCTGCCCTGATAGGACAGAGTCCTGCCCTGTGTCTCATGGAGGAGAGGGTGTTTAGGGTCATGTTGATACATTTCCTTATTCATGTGCCAATTTCCTTGTATTTACAGTTTCGGCAGTGCACAAAGAAACCAAGCAGTTCTTCACTTTATATAATACCCTGGATGATAAAAAGGTCTATTTGGAAAAAGAGGTAAGAGCCTTTATAGAAAGAAAATAATCCGATGTGCGGCTGCCAGTGCTGTTGACCCCGGGAAGCTCAGATGAGCTTGGTGTCTGGGACGCGTTCCATTTAAGTGGAAGGAGTGCCCGCTGTGTGCCCGCTGCTGGGATACAGAGTCAGAGCACAGGGTGCCCGGGAGCTCACACTACACGGGCTGAAGGGAGACTGGCGGACAGCGGTTTGATGCTGCGAGGGAGAAATGCCGCCATGAAAAGAAACAGTGGAGGCTGGAGTGCTGCCTGTGGAGGGGGCCCTGGAGTTGGGGAAACTTTACTTTGAGTTTTAAAGAAAGGGAGAAACCAGCTAGATGAAATGGGATTGTGGGCCGTTAGAGTTTACGTGGGGAAAATAGCTGTTTTATCCTCTGTCAGTGGCAGACAGAGGCATGAATTAAAAAGACCGTAAAATTCAAAGCAGGGCTGAAAGGGGTTCTTGTGGGCACTGACAGCCCCTCCATATTGCTCTGACTCAGTCAGCTTAAGTCCATTCATGATTCAGGGCTCCCTCAGGTTGGACCACAAATGATGGGGCAGGGTGTGCAGTTGATTTCAAGAAAAGAATAGTCCTGTGTTTACGGTGGTGGCACCGTGCAGCGGAGCGAGCATGAGCTTTGGAGTCAGACGGACTTGGGTTTTAGTCTGGCCCTATTTTCCTCACCTGTGAAAGGGAGATAACATCTGCCTCACATGGTTATGATGGAGGTAAAGGAGAAAATGACTCTGATGTTTCTTGCACGTGGGGGTTCTCAGTACGTATTAGTCCCTGCCTACCCCTTCACCTGGGGTTGACGGAGATTGTTTTCCTTTGATCTTCGCCCTGCAACCTGCACTGTTTACCACTTTAGTAAGAGCAATAATACAGATGTAGCTTTCCCTGAACCCAAATGGAAGCATCTGTACTTCCTTTCACCTTTATTGCCTCTTGTCAGTCAAACCAGATGAATCTCTCTCCTCCCAGACGGCACTCCTTGAAAGGAGGGGTTGAGTTTTGTTTTTCTCTGTATCCAGGGCCTTAACACATTGATGGGCACATAGCAGGCATTTGATAAATGTTTGAACAGGTGAGGTGAGTGCATTTGGTGGAATTTACGTCCAGCCTGTGGGACGGCTCTGCTACACACCCTGTCCTTGGGGTTTTCCTACATGGCACAGGGAAGACTTGCCACCCCTAACTTAGGGGGCCATGCCCTTCTGAGAAAGCTTTGAACCCCGTTGACCAGGCGTCCTCAACAGTGCTTGAAGTTGTTGCCTCCTTTTAAAAACTCGGAGTGTGCAGACGGCCGAGGGCTTTTTCATTCTAAGCCGTATTAACACAGTTAGAACTTTGCATTTTATTCCAAATCCATGTATGTAATACTTTAGCTTTCAGACATCCCTGTGGAGCCAAAGACAAGAATATCCTCTCCATGTTACAGACTGTGAACCTGAGGCCCACGTGTAGTAAAGGCTTGGTCCTGAGCTCACAAGTTGAGTTAGTGACACAGCCAGAAAGAGGACCTAGGTTTCTAGACTGCAGTCTCAGAGCCTTGCCCTGGACTCTGCCACTGCAGCAGATAGAGGGTCCTACTTTGTGGGCTATGGCAGTTTCCATGGGAATGGGGACCTTGAATCATGCCTTCCCATGGAGGCTCTCAAATCCACCCAGCAGCTGGCCACATTGGCAAAAAGATCTGTGGGAAAGAACAGGATGGGCACAGTGTTCTCGCTCTCCACCCCAGCTGACCCTCCACTAAGCTGATAGCCTGGAAATAAAGTGCAGTGTTTGGCAAGATGGAAAGGGCTGTCATGGCAGCAGCCCAGAGCCCTAATTTTAGCGTCTTCCCACCTGGGTCTTAGGTCCCTTCAAGGAGCCCTCTTCCTACATTCCCTGGGCAATACTGTGGGGCTAAGAACCCGTTGTTCTATTTTCTCATGTTACTTTCGTCTATACAAACAAGGTATGTTCCTTTCAGAAGCAGGCTCCAGAGACAAGACAACCTTCCAGTGGTGGAGGTGGCACAAGGACCTTTCAGCCTTTTGCTTATCGTTTTTTGTTTTTTTTCTTTATTCCTCAGATTAGCCTGCTGAACTCAATTCACGAGAACTTCTCACAGTAAGTGCTGTTGGTCCTGCTCCCTGTCACTACCTCGGTGCCCTGTACTTGGTATTCAGCTCACTGTCACATTGCGGTGGTGTGGCTGAGTAATACAGGGCTCGGCATGGGGTTCTCACACTTCCACCCCTCCTGCAGCATGCAGACATGTCTTGCTTTACATGGTCGTGAATTCTTGCAAAAACACAATGATATTAGAGTGAATTTTGAAAACACCAAGGGAATATCTTAGGGAAAAAAGTTAACTTTCAAATAACTTGCCTCTACCTAACTAGCGTGATCTCTTCCTGTATTCCTTTTGTCTTGCTGAGATCAGATTAACAGCATTTGTTCTTAAGCGCTAGAGATGCTTTAATATTTAGATGATGAAATTATATAATTCTTAAAATCTTGTGGTAGATTTTGTTTTTAAGTTAATAGGCATCCTCCAAACTACTTTATTCAGATATGAATTTTTTCTCCCAAAGTTGGATGGCAAGGCCCAGCTGTCCCCAAATCATCGCAACCCTCCAGCTTGCGGTTGGCCGACCTGCCATCCGGGCAGCCCCACGGCGTGCTCTCTGTGTTGCAGGCTTCCTTTCCTTCCACCACAGGGTCTTTGCTGTCCCCTGGCAGGTGACCAGCAACTAAGATCTTGATGGATTACAAACTCTAGATTTTAAGCTTCATTTCTAATTAAAAGCAAACAAAAATCCCAGAGCCCCCGAGAAGATTCAATTAGTGACTTACAACCTGTGACATTTCTAAAAATGGCGGCTTCATCTTTATTTCCTGATAATTGAGAGAGGCTGCAGTTTGAGTGTTACTATGGTGAGTTCTGCCCGTCAGCCCATCCTTTGGAAGAACTCTCACTCTTTGTATCCGTGTGCTCCGATCCTTCTGGCGTCATTCCCCCTGCAGAACGGGAGGTGAAGGGAAGGGTTTTAGGACATCAGGGAATCCACTTGTTTAACTGCTGCTTCTCGAAACAGGACTAGGTTTTCCCAGCCTGCTTTTAGGAAAATCTGAGAATAAGCCTTCCAATCTTAAGGAGTGCCTTCAAATCCTCAGATTTTTAGAAACTAAATGGAATTCATTTCTTAAGCAGTACCTGCCGTCTTTCACAGTGAAAGATACTTTTGTTAGTTTTAGTCACATTTTATTTTACTGTAAGAAAATACAGATTAGTTAAGAAAATTGTAGGGAGAATGAAAAAAAAAAAAGATTCACATTCATTTACAAAACCAGGCTAATTTGCATGCCTTCCTCAGTTTGGGATCCCTAACTGCCTGGGATCCCAGGGTCCATGGTGCCTTGCAAAGGCCTTGCTGCCACTTGGGGCATGACCTGGGTATGGGGCTCACTCCTTAGTGCCACCCCCTTTCTGAGAATCCTCTGTGCTGGTCTTACCTTTGCTGGTCTTTCTTTCAGAGCCATGGCCTCCCCTGCTGCCCGGGACCAGTTTTTGCGTCAGATGGAACAGATCGTAGAAGGAATTAAGCAAAGTAGAATGAAGGTCAGACGGCTTCTTTTCTCTCCTGCAGCCTGGGTTTTGTGGTGGTGATGGAGAAGGCCCTGCAAAAAGCAGGCCTCTTCTGGTTGTTCTGGGAACGTACTCTCAGTCCTGAAGACACATCCTCAGTGTCTGCAAAGGGGCCCCGCCATGCCTCTGAGCCTGCAGTGGGCAGGGCTAGCTCCAGGCGCTGCCCGCCCTGGGGGTTCAAAGGCTGCTCTTAGCAATAACCCCCATGGATCGAACACCTGTGTGCCAAGCATGGCGCTAATCCTCCTCAAAGCCCTGTTCAGTGGGGAGTGGTACTCACGTTTCACAGGTGAGGAAACCCACTTCACCAGCAGGCTTCCTCTCTTGCCCAGAATCCCTTCCTCGCTGGATCTTTGGTTCCTGATATTCTGCCATTAGAGATTCATTTGTTAGATCTTGAGAGCCTTTTAGTTTTCAGGAACCCCCTATAAAAAATGCAAATAATTGCTGAACCAAATTCTGCTAAAGTGAGAGGATATTGAACCTAAGAAGTCAGAAGAGAAAAGAGGAACTGACCAGGGGTGTGGGAGTTCCAGAGAAGCTTTCAAGAGAACCATTCAGTCTGGGGCAGCATGGGATTTTCTTTGCTTTGCGGCTCTGCACATGGGCCGTCTGGTCTGCAGTAAAGTAGACTTGCTGACTGTCTGGAAGCCAGACACACAGCGCAGTTTCCTGCTACCAAAGCCAGTGAACCTTGTCTAATTCCTCCAGATGTCTGTTGCTGTGGGTCCTGTTTAAAAAACATATTACACCAGATTGGTCCTCAGGTATGGCAGTAAAACCTCCTGGTCTTAGGGCATCTTCTCTCACTATCTGGGAGCAAAGTGGTCCAGGGAATGATGTCAAATGTAACATGTGGAAGGAAGGATTGCCTGTGGGACCTGTCATCATAGTACCTGCTCACAAAGACACACATTCAAGCTGCCTGTGATCTCCTCTGACAAGAGATGAACTAAGGGCAGACTCTCTCCACCTCCCTTTCCCTGTAGAAAATATTGATCTCCCCATTAATGACTTCAATAAAATGATGCCAAGGGAGCCAAAAAAATGCATCACTGGTGACAAGATTATTCAGCGACAAAATGAGAGCAACCTGAGGCAGCGCTTGTCATGTGCACGTACACTTACCCGAGACAGGACAGGCTCTCTTGCAGAGCGAGTAAGTCCCTTCTCCGTGACCTGGGGCATGAGGCAGGTGGAGGCCAGAGAACTGGGCTGACCGCAAGCCTGTAGCAGCCCTTTCCACCCCTGCGTGCTCCTCCCCGGGGAGCTGCTCTTCCTCCCAGTGAAGAACCACAGGAATTTATTGGGGTTTTTTCATTTGGCTTCCCCTTCCTGTTTACTGGGAGATGACTCCTGGGGGGAAAAATAGGCCTGAGCCTTCATTCTCTCTGTTCTCTCCCAGGCTTCCTGCTGGCAGCACCTCAGTGCTGGCAGTGAAGGAGGCTGCCGCTGTGGCCGCCTCACCTGCCAGGTGGTGGGGCCCTAGAAGGATGGTCAGGACCCGGGGCGCAGAGGGCTGTCTTTCTTGTGTCTGTGTTGCTAGTGGCTAACAGAGCTCCTGGCCCATGCTGGGCACTCGAACTGTTTGTTGAACAAGTGAATTCGTTCAGTTGACTCCAAATCAGTTCCTAGAGGGTTCCAGGCAGGGTCTGAATATTGGCTGGCACCCTGAGTGGAGCAAGTCTGTCTGCTTTGCAGAGCAGCTCTCATTGGTGTGGATGTCTTTCGTTCGTTTGAAAAAAACCATAGCCTTCCCTGTCTCGGTGGCCTGATGGGTCCTGCTCAGAGCAGATGTGGCTGGGGAGTCTGTGTCCCCCCAGAGCAGAGATTTCTCCAGAACCGGCAGATTCAGGGTGTACACACAATAGACCAGCAGTGGCTACGAGTAGTAGAATAGGTGCCCGTGGTCTGTGGAAGGCTTCCTGAGTAAAGAGGGATTCACACACTAGTAGGCATTTTGACCTCACCCAGAGGAGGTAAAGTCTCTGGGTCTTTGGAGTACTGAGAGCGAGTGCTCGGTCAAAGAATCTGGAGTTCCTGACCTCGAGTGCGAAGGGGTGATCCAGTAAGCAAGGAGTAGGAGCAGTGTGAGTGGGTGAGGGGATGCTGAGAACAGTGTGAAAATGGAACTCAGACCTGAGAGTCTGCTCCTGACTCTGAGGGTGAGAGGTCTCTTACCACTTGTTACCACATGCTTTCTAGGATGGTAAATGTCCAGATGAAACACTGTCTTTATTGAGTAGCTATTGTGAACCAAATGATGTATCATTCACTTAACACGTAATGTCGTATACTCTTCACAATGAAACCTGTGATACAGGTGATATTATCCTTATTTTACAGCTAAGGGACCTGTTCTTCAGAAAGGTTAGCTAACCTGTCCAAGGATACAGTGAGTAGCAGAGCTAGGATTTGACACCACGCCTTTGTGGCCTCAACTTTATGCCCTTTCCAGGTTCCCACCCTACCTCCCAAAGTAGGTCCTGGATACATTTGAATTAAAGTGCATTTTTTTGCTTATATCACTAGGATATAGTCAGTCAAGGCCAGATTTTCTGCTAGAGTACAGAGCAGACAGGAAAGTCCTGGAATCGACCTGCCTGCTCTGCTAAATATGAGATAGGGACCTAGCTTCGAGGGTCCCCCAGCACAGCAGAGAAAGTATCTGACAGCTTTGGGAAGGGAGGTCCAAGAAGGAAGAGCAGTGGGCGTTGTGGCAGGAACCATGAGCGGTGATAGAGAGGCATTCGGGCAGCATCTGGAAGTCGGCCACGAGGGAGCAGGGCTAACTGATGAACCAGGGCTCTGAGTGTAGGAGAGCCCTGGCTGGAGTCCCCAGAGGGGACTGCCCCCTTCTGGAAGACCTGGACACAAGGCAGGTTTCCAAACTCCAGACCCAGGCATGGGTATGCAGCAGGTGGCCATCTGTAGAGCTGCGGAAAGAGGAGAGCACAGAGTCTCAGAACGAGTTATCAGTGGACTTAGGAGCTGGGCACACGGTCAGGATTGGACCAGGGAAATAAAGTACAAGCCACTGCCACCTCTGCCCAAATGTCACCTCCTCAGAAAGCCCTCCCTGGCCAGCCTGTCTGAAGAGGCCATGCACCCACCCTCCTCTCCGTCCCTTAACCTTGTTCATTTTCTTCACAGTACTGATCACTGCTTGGAATTTGCTTGTGGAGTTCTCTGTGTGGTACTTGGTTAGTGTCAGTTCTCTAGAACGTGTGCTCCGTGAGAGCAGTGACATCACCTTATCACCACTGCATTTAGTGCTCAAGATGTCCACTCACTCAATATTTGTTGAATGACTAAGCTTTTAGGGACCTTAGGAAAATCTCTTTAATCAAAGACTGGCCTTTATTTATGGGATCAAAATCCTGGAAATAACCTAAATCGTCCACCAATAGAAAGATGAGTAAGTAAGCTGTGATGGTTAGGAATAGCGTATGGTTTTTTGAGTTATAATTGTAGACAGTTTATAATAGCATTGAAATACTTATGCTAAATAAAAAGAGGATAATTTTGTAGTTTGATCTCAGTTGTTTAAATCAGAGTTGCTCAGTGTAGCATTTGGACCAGATACTTCCTGCTGTGGGGCTGTCCTGAGCGCTGTAGGGCTTTAGCAGCAGCCCTGCCTCCTGCCAGTAGATGCCAGTAGCACCTCCCCAACCCAGCTTTGGCAATTAATCTGTCTCTAGAAGTTCTCAGGGGAAAATAGCCCCTAGTTGAGAACCACTAACCTGTTTTTTGTGAAATTGTTTGAGGTCAAAAAAAAAATTTTTTTTAATGGAACAGTTAAATGCCTAATGATAGAATTGCTAAATAAACTATAGAGCCTCTATGCAATATCACACAAATAAACCAACCTCAAAAATGATGCAAAGAAAGAAAATACTGGAAGGAAATCCATGAAAGTGTTAGTAATTGTTGTCTTTTGGATGTTGCCAGCAGCCCTTCATCAGAACATGCCTCTTCATCACTGTTTCCCAAAATGTTTCCACAGATGGAAAAGAAGAAGCAAGAGAACAAAATGAGAAGGGACCAGCTGAATGACCAGTACCTGGAGCTGCTAGAGAAGCAGAGGCTGTACTTCAAGACTGTGAAGGAGTTCAAGGAGGTGAGAGGAGGGTTGGGCCCAGCACGTGAGGCTGAGGTGAGATCTGTGTTCACCTCCAGAGGAGCCTTTCGAAACCAGAGCAGTTCCTGGTTCTCGCCTGGTCTGTAATGGGAGATGGCAAGTTGGCAGTGTGATCTGGCAGTTAAGTGTGGTTCTCAGCAGTTCAAGATCATGTTGTTCTGTGGCCCATCTCAAGGCTCTGGTTGAATGTTCTGTGAGAAAGCACGTCTTTATTTTCATTTTCCTAACGCTTAGTAGGCACCTTAAACTCACCAGCAAACTGGCACCATCACCCACATCAAGGGCCACCTGGAAAGAGCACTTGTTATGGATTCAGATCTAGAATTTCCCTCCCCCCATTCTTAGGCCGGGAGGGACCTCGAGAAGCTGCGTGGGAAGAGACTGGACGTTGAGTATGGCAGGCTTGGGTTCCAGGCCCACCCTCAGCACTTACCCCCCGTGCACTTGGGCTGTGGCCTAGTCCCTCCAAGCCTCAGTTTCCTCACTGGTCGGTTCTGTTGGGTCAGATGAGGGATGGAAGCATCTAGCACTGTGTTTGGCACCTATAACACTCAAGTGAATGTTTTGTCGCTGTCTTTTCTCTCTGCATTTGGGCAGGGTTACTGTCCATTGTTCCAGAGAGAAAAGTGTTTGCCCTTAAGAGAAAAGATACTTCATTTGGTCACTTGACAGGATCTCAGCAGCTTTATTTTCAGGAACTCTTTCCCCCTTTCTAACCTAAATCCATGTGGTTTTAATCAGTTTAGAGATTGCTGAAAATACAGAGGAGCTAAAAGTAGGTTGTATCCTGGTGTTTAGTATACAGAATAAAAAATATAATCGTTCCATACCAATAATTTTGTTCTCATTTATTCCTTCTTTCCTCTCTTCTTTTCTCCGTCTTTCCTTATCTTTTACTTCTCTTTTGTGTAATTGTAACTTTTGGTAGCCACAAGTCACGGGCATTTCAAAATCTCTCATCCTTTCCACAAATGTCCCTCCAGCTCCTCCCACGCCCCTGGGGATGGATCAGGTTGTAGAACAGACCTGGTCCGTGTGTCAGGGAGCTTCCACTGTGGGGAGGGAGACAGATGATCAGCTGGGAGACAGCGAACCTAGGCAAGAAGTAGTAAGGGATGAGCAGGAGTTTCAGTCTTTGCCGTGGGCACTAATGCAACACAGGTGATGTCCTTGGCTGAGAAGGACTTGGCCATGGGCACAGCAGGAGGCTTCAGCCAGGAGCAGCCGGGGCAGGGGTCTGAGGCTGGGCAGCATGGAGAGGGAGCGGCGAGGTGCTCCGGGGCTGAGAGTTTGCGCTGACGTTTTTGAAAGGGCCAGTGAGTGAGCTGGCAGGGCACAAAGAAAGCCCCTCTCCTCCCCACCAGAGCTCGGTCTTCCCCTTAACCCAAATAACTCACCAAGAGAAAAGGCCCAGAAGAGGAGAATTACCCTTCACATGTTGCTGGGACGCACCAGCCCTGCCCTTTTGACAGCAGAAACAGAAACGTAAGCAAATAAGTTGGGGAGGATAAGTGTAAGCTGTCAGAATCAAAGCAAAGCGAAGCGAAATGGAAAAGCTGGTTCTTGCAGTCCAGGCTCTTGGGGCAGAGGGTGCCCTCCAAAGGAAGCAGCTCCTTCTGCTGTGGTGGGCATCAGGATTTCTCGTTCCGCTGTCTCAGGCACAGGATCTCTTACGTCAGAGACAGGCGGCTCCTTCAGAGCCAGCGAGACCCTGGACCAGTTCTTGTCCGAGCCTGTTGTCTTCAGAGCAACTCGGGAAAAAAAGGGAGGGAGAATGTAATATGTTCTGTGGACAGCTATATATATTTCCTTTAAAGGACTCACCTTTCTAAAATATAGCATGTCCTCTTGTTTTTGATGTCAAATTGTATTTCCCTTTTAAAATAGTGGTGATAGTGTGTACTCCTTTTTTTTTTTTAACATTGTACTTGACAAAAATTTTGAATTAGCAACCACGTATCAGTGTTCCCAAATTTTAAACTTCATTCCACAAGCTCCTCTGAGGTAACTCGGTCCCTCGTCGGGCCACCACCATTATTGAGGAGGAGGTGGCGATGGGGGCTGGCTTGCTGCTCCCCGGGCTCCACCCCATCCCTTCAGCCAGAGCAATTCTGCTCTTACATCTGCAGTTCCAGGTAAGATCTCGATTGTGGTAGAAAAACAGTTCGAAAGGGCAGCCCTTCATCCCAGGTGGAGTGGCCTCTCTCTTCTGCCTTCTTCACCTGCCTCCACCCACCTGCTTGGTGTTCTGCTCCCACGTTCTGAATTCTCACCACATCCTGGTCCCTAGCACTTGTGCTGGGCAATAATTATTCTCCATGCGGAACACAGCATCATTGTCCAAAACGTGGTCTTTGGCCGCCTTAGTAGTTCCCTTTGTTGGGTTTGGTTGACTCCACATTAATTGAGCACCAGTGATGCCCCCTGGGCTCCATGCGGGCACTAAGACATGCCCTCATCCTGACTCCCAGCCTCCTCTGCTGTCAGGACTTTTTTGAGTAGAGACATTGGGTTATCTTGGAACTTTCATTGGCTTGCTCACCCTGGGAGAGTGTGTGGATAACAAGTCTGCCAGGAAACAACACATCCTCTGAAGTCACCGTAACCACAGCATTACATTAATCATTGTCTCTCACAGGGTCACCAAACCAAGATTTAAATTCTATTTAAATTCTAGCCAGCACTGATGAGTGCAAACCATAACATTTTTATGAAGCTGGCTCTGGCTACATAATCTCGCGTGAGCTGAATTCACTGTGAGTGCTGTGTCTGACACAGAGTGGGCCCCATAGGGTCTTCAGCAGGAAAGAAATAGAGGCAAGGACACATTTTTCCTTTTGTTGTAGAAAGAAATGCCTGAAGGACTCTTCCTCTATTTGCTTTGAACAGACAGACAATATTGTTCTGTAGTCTCCCAAAAGGTGTCTCTAGTAGATTGCATGAATTTAATCAGTGTTCACACACACCAGGTGACAGCCCAGGATATCTTGACTGATGCACTCAAGCACCATCTCAGTGTGGTGTGATGTACAGAATTACCCTTGGTGGGCCTCTACTCTGGGGGGTTTGAATGCTTCTGACGTTTTTGCCTCATTTAAAAGGTGAGGTCGGTGACAACTGAAACTAATTTATTATTCATTGTTTTATTATGGAAATTTAAAAAATACGCAGAAGTAGAGAAAGTAGTGTAACATCATAATAGTATGACTGCCTGTTCCTGTTCCTCCCCTCCTCACTTCTTTTTGGCTGGAAGTTTTTCCCCCAAGAAAATCTCAATAACTCATTTTAAGAAGCAAAACTTTCTTCTTAACTTTTCTAATACAACAAATGTTACTCGACTTCACCTTCTTTGTCTTCCCACCCCTAGGAAAAATTAACTGCCTCCCCTCCAAATACATGTGCTCAAACAGTGCCAGAGTACCCTGCTTCTCACACTAACTTAGCCCACCCTCAGCTCAGGGCCTAGCTATTCCAGAGCTCTGAAGGGAAGATAAGTATAAACTATACAGTGAACTGGCACTTGTCTTAGTAAAACCAGGGTCACTGTAGCTGGAAAGATCCAAGAGCCTCCAGAGAGATGGGGTCCCTAAGCGGGCCCAGGGAGATGGAAATGTTGACCTTAGGGCCTTGGATGCAGAGGTTCAAGGGTGAAAGAAAGTTTCTCTTCCATGCTAAGTGCATTTCCAGGGAAGCATGGCTGCTGGAGGCCTGGCCGCCCTGCCAAGCCCGGGCCCTCTGGCTTGACCTTTCCAGGCCCCTCCCATTATCATGTGCACCTCTCAGTGTAGACACGGCTCCTTGTGACATGGCCCAGGGAAGAGGTGGAGATTGTTTGCTAGCAGATGGCGGTTTCCTGAGCTCCCAAGGCCGGTGGGAACAGGGGGAAGGAGGATCCACGGTGAGCAGCTTTGGAAGATGTCTGCAGACGGGAATACACAGTGACGCAGAGGTGGCCTTGCACCACTCGACATCAGATTCCACACTCAGGATGGGGCAGTGACCTCCCTTCATGACATTCCTAGCACAGGCAGTAATAGATCTCATGCAGCTCCTTTTTAAGGGGACAGGTGCCCCTTGACACCTTTCTCTCACCCTGTCTTCTGTGAGTTTCTTTCTTTCTTAAAGCTAGGATATTCTTAACTTTCACTATGTCGGAATAAGAACTTCTCTGCATGCTCTGCTTGCTTTGTAAACCAGGGCTGCCTTTTGTCACTCCTTCGGCTGCTGTATCCGAGAGCCTTCTCCCCTTCCCCACTGTAGTGGTCCAAGATTGGCACCTAAGTGTCTGCTTTCTGCTTCTGGACCCTTGAGGATTTTGGAGGCTTCAGGAAGCCCTTCAGAATGACAGTGCCTGATCCTCTCACCCTGTTGTCAGTCTGACAGTTCAGAAGCCAGTGGTCATTAGAGCTGTCTTGGCATTGAAGGTCAGCACTTTGCCAGGAAGTATCAGCGTGCTCATGGCAGCGTGCCAGGAGGCTGGCTTAGTGGGTCAGTGGGTGTCTCCCATGGGACTGGGGGAGGACAGTGAGACCATCTGGGCCTCACGTGGGTGCTCGTGTCATCACCTCCTCTCTGCTTCCCCCCAGGAGGGCCGCAGGAACGAGGTGCTACTGTCCAAGGTGGGAGCCAAGGCCTCCTGAGAGCCCCCGACATCATCAGCGCACGGCCGGGGTTCTCTAAATGCCACTTACTGACAACAAGGCTGTGAAATGGTTCTGAACGCTGCATAGAGAGATGGGGGTGCAGTGACCTCAACACCCTGGACATGTTCTTGCTCCGATTTGCTTCCACGTCATCTCTGTGTTGGTTGTCGTTGATGGAATCAGATGGTGTAGACATTGGGGCTTGGATAACACCCATCATCCTATGAAGAAATGTGGGCAATATTTGTTCTCTGTGTCAATTCAACTTTCATTTCTTCAGTAACATTGCACATATGAAGGTACCTGTATTTGTATGGACCCTCTGAATAAAGAAGAGTTCGTTTGTTCAGCAGATGTTAATTGAGCAACCACTGGGAGGTAAGCACTGAGGGAGATGGAGAGAAGTATGAGACACAGACCCTGCACCCCAGACACCCAGCATGTGTCCCAGGGTGCAGACATAGCCCACCTGACCCCAGAGCTTTGCCACCTGGGATATTTTAGTAAACAAAGGCTTTTAGCTGAGTGACCAGCCCATGTGAGTTGTTGGTCACTTGGGCCCTTCATTGTCTGTGGTGCCTTTCATTCTTGGCTCCTCAAGAGGCCGGCCAGCTGACGAATGGTGTAGCAACTGGAATGAAAGCTCGGTACTGCAGTTGGTTTAATCTTTACACACTACTCGTTGCTCAAGGTCATTTCACCCAAAAATGGAAACAGGGGCCTCGCATTGAGGACACTTCAATAAGAATGACACCTTCTCATGCCCGATTTTTCATTTGAGTCACAGCCAACATGGGGAGGGACTTGTGCATCTCCCTCATTAAGAGCACGTTAAATGTGCCCTACGCTCTGGACAGGTCGTGGTCTAAGCAGAGATGTGACCTGTGCACCATTCACTGCAGTCCAAGGCAGGACGTGCTCAGTCTCAGAGTGACAGGTCATGAGCAGGTACAGAGGGCATCAGGAGGAGGAGCACTGAGGTGTGCAGAGGTCCGGGAGAGTCCATGGAGGAGGCAAGATTTGGGCTGGGTCTGAAGGGGGCCTCACATTATAATAGGCAGAGAGAGGTGGAAAGACCACTTTGGATAAAGTACGACTATGATTAAAAACTCGAGGGTGCAGACAGAGTCCGAGGCCTGCCTGTTGGGAGAGGAGTAGACTGGTCTCTCGGGAGGCCTTAGAGGAGCGATGGGCTGGGACCAGCCTTTGGAGGGTCTTGAAGAGAGGCAGAGGGGTGACTTTATTCTCTGAAAATGAGCAGTCCATGCCAAAGACGCAGCTCCTCCTGCCCTGGTCCTCAGGAGCCTGGCAGCTCAGTTATGGTCAGTTAAGCCCAGCCTGAGGTTGGCACTTCATTCTGCATAAACCTTGCACTCATACCAGTTAGCAGGTTTGGACAATAAAACAGGAAAGCTTAACCGTGTCAAGCAAATAGGGCCTTCAGTGCAGCCACGGGAACCTCGTGTTCATTTGTAGTGCCGTAATGTATGCATTAAGCAGGGCTGACATGTACAAACCTAAAACATCTCATGCTGGACTGACAGCAGCCGTTGGCTTCTGTGCCAGGGCCAGGGCGGCCCAGTGATGGGATGGCTGCTTCCGGAGCTGAGTGGAAGCAGCAGTCTTTGAAATGGCACTCCCGCGTGCTGAGTGCACTGCTCCCGGGCCACGTGCATCTCCGGATAGGGTGGACCCTGGCCGTGGTCATGTGTGGACTTCGGCAGGGCTCTGTGAAGTTGACGCAAGTGACTGCCAAAGAGTGGGTGGCTCTCTGAAGGCAGGGGAAGGAGACAGCAGTTTGACGGGAAAGTATTTTAGGTTCAGGAAAACATCGCCCCTTGTTGGGAAGCTCAGAGACCGGCTCCTTAATTCACCACTTCTGAGCAGTTGGGAGACTCTGTGTGGATCTGTCCACAGGTGGCAGGGAGGAGGTGGTTATGGTAGGCCACCTCTCTATGTTATTGGGGGAAGTACGGCACGACGAATCCTGAGCAACCAATAATTCTTTTTAAGAGCCCGGTGGCATAGTGGTTAAGTTCGTGTGCTCCAATTCGGTGGACCAGGGTTCGCGAGTTCGAATCCTGGGCGTGGTCCTGCACACTGCTTGTCAGGGCCATGCTGTGGTGGCATCCCACATACAAAATAGAGGAAGATTGGCATAGATGTTGGCTCAGCGACAGTCTTCCTCAAGCAAGAAGAGGAAGATTGGCAACAGATGTTAGCTCAGAGCCAATCTTCCTCACCAAAAAAAGAAAAAGTAGGGTCATTTATTTATTTGGGGCTATGTTTCTGAAGAGTTTCACTGGGTTTGGTTTGGGGATAGGGAGTTATCAGTAGAAATCTTTTCCCTCTCTTTAATCTATGAGGCCTAATACAGATGATAAATTTGTTTCCATTCCTTGAAAACATTTTTAATTAGGCAGAAGCCAGTCTTGAGAATTCCGTGTTTGCCACAGATAACCCATAGAGTGGCTAGTGCCTTTGTGAGTAATTACAAAGATGGACAGTACAAATTAGGACATTAAGTGTGCTTTACAGTCAGGCCTTAGAGGCTGAGGAGAGGCCCCGAGGCCCCAAGGCCCCATCATTTGAGAAGTCACTCAAGGAGGTTCCTCCGCATCCTTCTGTATGTCCAGACAGAGTATGGCTGGGTGTTCTGCCAAGCCCACAGGCTTTTCTGGAGTAAACAAAGAAGGGGGAAGACATCCTTCACTTACTTTCATGAAATGCGTGCTTCAGGAAGAATGAGGTTTCCCCAGGAAGCCTTCAGCTGTCCTGCTCCATCAGAGCAATGAGCTTGCTAAGGGGGCAGACATCCTGTGGCTGGCCGCCCAGGGCCCTGGGATTCTGGGCCAGCCTCTGGGTCAGGGGCTCCCCTCCTTCCCACATGCGTCTCGTGGAGTACGTGGGCTGCTTTGGTTCAAACCAAAGTCAGGACAGACTAGGTGACCATGAGACATCTGGGGGGACAATGGGGACATATTTCCTGTTGTCCTTGGCCTGGGCTCAGTCTCTCATGGATCACTGGGGTCAGCTCAAGCACTGGAGGGAGGTGCCAAGTGTTAGAGGACAGCCACCCCAGTCACACGTGAGGGGTCTGTTTCCTTTTTTAACAGAGAGGGCAACTTCCAAGTTTCTCAGGCCTAAGCTCTGGTTAGAGTCTGAAGTGTGTGGTTCTAAGTAGATTCTGGTTCCTTGCCCGTATTCTGTGGATGGTCAGGTCCTGCCAGTGTCAACTGAGCCTGGCAGTGGAGCCAGAAGGCAGAGGGGCTGGTCCAGACAGGAGGCCTTTCCCAGGCCGAGGAAGCACTCCCTGACCAAACACCGTAACTCTCGGGACCTCCTGACACCAGGGCGGAGGATGGGGAAGGCTCCAGGCAGCCCTCTTACTACCTCACACAGCACCATCCCTGTGACATCAGGCTGTAGCGCTGGGGGCCCCTGTCACGTCTAGTGACCCAAGCAGACCCGCCTGAAAGGACTCTTGGACAGCACACAGTGGCCTGTCACCTGTGCCACCTTGGTTTCTCTCAGCATGGCCTGGTGTCGTGCTCTCTGCAGGTGACTGATGGTCAGTGGAGCAGGGAAGCAGTCATTCTAGCAGTACACGTGAAAAGTTCCCTTGGCCGAGCCTGAGAGGCAGATAGCTGGCCTGACATGTGCTTTGAGGGAGAGCACAAGGATGTGCTGTGTGATTTGCTCGTGGCCTTGGTTGGCCTCCAGGGGAAAGTGCATCTTCCAGCAGAGCGGGGCAGTGGCGGAGCCCAGCAGGATGAGGTGCCATGTCTGTCCATGGGGCTGGGTATGGCCAGCAGAGCCGCCCTGTTTGATGCATCTTCAGGGAATCTCAGGCCCTCTCTTTGTCCTTTTCCCTCTGTCCAGAGCACTCCATCTAACAGCACATGGTGATAGGCTGAAAATGGTACATAAGAAATGGTTATAATGGTCTCCCCTCTTCTCACAATAACTGTGAAAACGATAGCGGGGATTTAGGAACTGGTCTGTGGCCTGTTTGACCATGTCGGGAATCCTGTGTGCTCTCCACGTCAGCCCTACATCCGTTCCTCAGAGTGCGAGCTCGTGCCTGCTCGTGGCCGTTGCCCTTTCTGTTGCCTCTGCCTAGATGGCTTTTCCCCCAAGGTCGTGGGCAGTGGCTTTCCCTGACGCCCTGACACTTGTACAGACCCATTCAGTGTCAGCCTGTAGCCCTGACCATGTTCTGCCCTTTCCCTGCTCTCTGTCTTGCTGGCATATGCCACTGTTTGAACGTCGGGGTCCTTTGCAAACCGTGCCTGCCCTCCCCTCAGGGTGTCAGAGTGACGGCGGGGACCATCTCCCCAGCAGCTGGCTGGGGGGATGAGGAAACTCTGGTTGGATAAAAGAGCTTCTCCACGTGGCAACTTTGCCCCCCTGTGTTGGCAGAGTTCAGATTGAGCCGTTCATCTGACCTATGCTTGGTTTGAGAGCAGGTAGACAGTTTTATTCAGCAGCTTCAGAGGACCTCTCTCAGACTGTGTGTGTTATATTCTCATCGTGAAGGGTGGGATGAGAAAGGTGTGAGGGGTTTCATACCTCGCAAAGGAATTACCTTCTACACATGTTTTTTCTCCCCATGTAGGAAAAAAGAAAGGGTATGCACACTAACATCAGAGATTAGATCATGGGGTGTGTTTGGGCTCAAAGCATGTCATGAATCTAAAGGTAACTTGACTGGTTGAAATGACTCAGCCACGAGAAACCAAGAAGTGGGAAGCAGCCCTCGGATACGGTCCTGCCTCATGGAGGGTGACCGACGACCTTTTAAAGGTGCAAACGCACACACCTTTCGAGCCAGCAGTGCTACTCCTGGGAATTTTTCCATGTACAGGATTTTCACTGCAGCATTGTTTGCAATAGCAAAAAGAAAAAGACAAAAAAAACACTGGAATCTACACCAGCGTAGGGCAGTGGTTAAATATATTCTGGTGAATGTGTACAATGGAATACTAAGAGAAATTTAAGAGAATAGAGCCACTGTGTAAGCACTGCCATGGAATGCCCCCCAGGATGCATGGTTAAGTGGGGAGAAAGAGGCTCATCGTGTCCTAGTGTTTGTCTTTAAAAAGAGGAAGGGGATGGGGAAAAACGTGTGTCTGTGGGTGTGTATATGTATGTGTGGGTCTGTCCGTATACACACGCACATGGACATCTAAACATATCTGCTCGCATATGCCTAGACGAGGAGGATACACGGCACCTGGCGGCCTTGGTTGCCTCTGGGAAATGGGGTGGGAATTACTTTTCACTGTATGCCTTTTGTACCTTTTGCATTTTGTACCATGTACCGGTATTATCTATTCAAAAAATAAAGTTTTTAAATTTTCATTTGGTTTGCTTTTCTAAAAAAGAGAAATAAGAGAGAAGATTCTTATTCAGTAAATCTGCTTTCCTTAGGAATTTAAAGCCTTTGAACCAAAAGTAGTTAACTCTCCTTTTCTTGGGTCTTGAGGGAGATAGGGAAGTGGAGGGGCTGTCCTCTTCCACAGAAGACCTTTGGGAGACAAGCAGTGAGGATGGTTCTGCTCTAACGTGTGAGCGTGTGGGCGTGGAAGGGAGGTGGGGGGATGGGGAGACGGACTGTGCAGTGGCTGCGCCCTGGGAACAGACGAGGGCTGTGGCAGGGTGGCCTCCATCTTGGAGAATCACAGCACAACCCCTGTTCCTCTGGCTTTTGGGGTGAAAAAGATGGCGATGGTCCCCTTCACCATGGTCCGAGGGGTGCTCTTAGCACTCTCCAGGAGCCGTGCCGGTCCTGTGTGGAAACCTACCGCGGGCGATCCTGTCCCCAGCCCTCTTTCCTTACCAGCAGAGCTCTGATTTTATCCCCCTCTGGGGTGGAAGGTGTCCGGCCCAGGTGAGGACTCATGACAGCTGTTCTAAAACAGTCACAGGAATCCGTTTCTGCTTGCCACGAATTGGTTTACACACGTGTGTTTAACTCAGCTCGGGCCAGAAGAGAGGAGACTTTCCTGCTGATGATCAGCTCAAGATGCGTGAGGAGAGCTGCTGTTTTTGCCAGTTGTTGGGGAAGAAAGAACGACATGGTGGGAGCAGCCTTAGCCATTTTGAGACTGTGAGGAAACCTCGCAACACACTGAGCTTGGCAGAGTGAAAAGACGGAAAGAGCCTGGCTCCCTGAAGGCATGACGGGCATCTGAACCAACCTGGGGACCACTGGCCTCTGTATTTCTTGTTCCATGAGAAAAATAAATCCCTATTCATTCATTCATTCAACCAACAAATATTTGAGCTTCTCCTGCGGCTCAGGCCCTGGGAACACAGCAGTGAACAAAGCAGACAAAGGCCCCACCCTCCTTCAGCCGCACTCAGTGGGGAAACACGCCAGGTAAAGAGGGAAACCAGATGGCACGTGCTTCCACCTGCTGATGAAACCAGGATGAGGGATCCGGAGTGTCTGGTGTGGAGGTGGCGGCTGCAGTTTTATCATGAATAGTTAGGGCCTCCTACTTTACATTCTTCCCTGAGAACTACCTCGGTTTTAATTGTGGACATTTTTCTAGAGCGTCAGTTTGCTGGCTCTTAGAGATTCAGGCTTCATCCCTGCTGTCCGGGGGCTGCTCGGCGTGCAGAGCCTCTGGGGTCATCGGGGCTGGCAGCAGACACGGCGGGGTGCCCTGCTCCACACATGGCTCCTGTCCCTGACTGCCTTCTTTCCCCTGACTCTCGGTCACCCTGACTTTCTTCCAGTTCTATTCACTGTGCATCACTTTATAGGCTTTGTCATGTACAACCCAGGTGTTGGTTTTATGGTTTAAACACTATGGGTAAAGTTTCTTTGCATGATTTTAATGTTGATATCTCAAAGAGAATGTTTAGGTGTTCTCGGATTAATTCAGATAAGAGAGAAGCTAGGTTTTACAGTTTTCTAGAGTGATGTGCTTTTCTGTTTTAGAGCTTTAAATTACTGGTGTTTTATAATCAAAATCCTTTAATAGAAAAAACTCTGTTACTGTTTCTTCTTTAGGATATCTGTGTTCTTAGCATTACATAAATATAAACAAATAAACGATGACAAAAGTCCTCATGCGTAGTGAGGGAGGGGGTCCCCGAGATACCTGTGGGAGAATTCCGGCCAGAGGGAGTAGCTGGTGTCGGGCCTTGAGGTAGGAGGGTGCCCGGCAGGTGACAGGAACACGAAGGCACCTGTGTGGGAAACCATTGCAAGGCTTCAAGAAGGTTTCAATAGGGATCCCTCTGGGGGCCGTGCTGACTGCAGCCTGCAGGGGAGGCGAGGGCAGAAGCAGGGAGCCCAGTAAAGAGACCACTAATAATCCAGATGAAAACAGACCTGGAACAAGTTTCACGAGACAATGTTTACCCTTTCTATACTACACTCTGATTTTTTTTCCTGTTCTGCTTAAGTACTTTGTAAAGATGCTGAGCATTGAATTATTGGTTTCCATTTTTCATCCCCCCAGAGCACACACCTTTGTCATGGCGTCCTGGCAGGTGGAATGTACTTCCCCAGCCCTTGACTCTGGGCTCTTGCTTGGTCTATGGCTTGTTGGCAGACTTGGTATGAGCAAAAGTTTGAAAATGTGCTTGCGTGGTTGGGCTTGCCCTCTTATACACCTCTCTTGAAAAGAACAAACCCTGCTGGCCTGACGAGGATGCGGGACACAGGAGCAGAGCTGCAGAGGGAAGCCGAGCCCAGGAGAGCCCAGCCCAGATCAGTGCAATCCCAGGCAACTCACAGATGTTTCAGCAAGAAACAAAGGCTCGTTGGTCTACACCACTGAGATTTTGTAGTAATTGTGCACAGTTATTGAGAACACAGCTGACAAACCACCACCAAAGTGATTTCATGGTAGGTTGTGACCTGGAGTTTGAAAGACACCTCTATACCACCCAGCATTAGTGTGGAGGGACCAGATCAGGGGCCAGAGAGCAGGCTTCTGGGGACATGTGGAATAGATGCTCACAGAGGACAGCAATCATGATCAGAATCCAAATTCTCTTCAGATATGCCTAAAGAAACATGGAGACCATGTTAAAGGGGAGAAACGTGGCATGCTTGACATTATATATGACTCAACTTATAAAATAAAACTATTAGGCTACCCACATCCATCCCACAGGCCTGGAACTTTGTGGAATTGGATTCTGACGTGAGGACACTTTAGTGCTACCTTAATCAGCAAATAAATCCTGACAGGGAAGAGATTAATTCGTCTTATAGCCTTCCAGCTCCATCTTAGCCATGTTCTACAGACAAGGAGATTTGAGGCAGAACAGACACATTATGCTTATTCCTGAAATGTTCATTGTAAATCAGATATTTTGTCAGTAGGCTTCTATTTCTGATACTCCATATTAAAAAGAATTGCAAGTGCATCCTTACATAAAGTTAATCATTAACTGATCCGTTTCAGAAATTGAGCATTTTTTAATTATAGTGAGTGGTCAGGGAAGGCCTCATGAACTGAGAAAAAGGTTCAAGTCTAAAAGGTCCAATGGGAGTTGCCACCAAATTAGCAAGCAAACAACTTCCTTTTAAAAGAAGGACTCAACGTAAATGATTCCTTCTGCCTGGGATGCTTCCATAGGATCGTACATTAAGTCAAAGCCCAAGCCAGGTGAACACAATGACAAGGCATCCCATCCAATAGTGAGAGTAACCAAAGATCCCGTAGGCGACCCCCAACCATACCTAGACTCTTCCTCTAAGGCTCCTGCCTGGAATCCAACTGGAACAATGCAAGCGGATCCGCTACACCAGGTGCGCGTCTCTCGTGCTGCAAAATGCAAGCGAACACTGAAATGAGTCCAGTCAGATCTCTGTTGGGTTCCCTTCCCCTTTCCCATGTTTGAATCCAGGCAGACTTGAGTCCAGACACCTTTTCTGCATGGACTCACTGTGACCACAGGCAAGCTGCTTACCCTCTTGGAATATGGTTAAATGAGGACAATACCGATCTTGTAGGATTAAATGAGCGTTTGTATATAAAACCTAGTACAACAGCTGCACATGGTGGGTCCTCAATAAATAATACTCTTAAAATTGATTCCTGGTTGTGTGTTTTATGAAGAGAGGGCCAGGGAGGAAGATCATTAACACCACCTAGTGTCTTTCAGCCAACAGGGAAAATGCCCAGTAGCCCCAGGCTTGAGCTCTAGCCCTTAAAACGCAACCATGAGGAATGACACAACCTGAGAACCTCCACCCCCTCCAGCTTGTCAGTCATCTCCTAGTCCTTTCTCCCCTGCCTTAATTCACAGAGGATCTGAGGTGGCTTCTAGGAAATACACAGAATATGACAGTGAAATATAAATAGAACATAAAACACTAGGATAAGGAAAACCTAAATAAGAATTGGAATTACAGACTGGCTAGAAACATTAAAAACAAATAAGTAGGTTACCAGTTCCTACAGAGATTCCAAAGTTAAGTCAGAAATGTGGTTCTGTACTTCCTCCGGATCAAAGTGAAAATAGAAACAGAGCCACTTATAAGTCCTCATTATCTTAAGAAAACATGCCTTCATCTGATGACTGTACTTTTTTTTTTAAAGATTGACACCTGAGCTAACATCTGTTGCCAATCTTTTTTTTCCTTCTTCTCCCCAAAGCCCCCCAGTACATAGTCGTATATTCTAATTGTAGGTCCTTCTTGTTGTGGCATGTGGGACGCCACCTCAGCATGGCCTGATGAGCAGTGCTGTATCTGCACCCAGGATACAAACCGGCGAAACCCTGGGCCACCGAAGTGGAGTGTATGAACTTCACCACTCGGCCACTGGGCCAGCCCCTGATGACTTGACTTCTTTATGTGAAATGCATTGATAGGTTTCATAAGATTGTTGCTTGAAGCATCTTCCAATGATAGAGAAAAATAAAGTTCCAAAGTATGACTCCAAGAAGGCTGTCCTGGGGGCCACACCAAATACGTTTGTGATGTCCCAACCTCCAGCAGCAAAGGAATAGCTGAACGACATGCTCTTCCCAGACTCCAGCTCCTTCTCAACAGGGCTGAAAGCACACAGAGCTGGGACCATGGGTAGTTTGAGGTGACACAGATCCTCAATTGCAAAAAACACAAAAGTTCAGGAAATACAGGTTGTTCCTAACTCATTTGATGACAAAATCTGATCTGACCCAGTGTGAGGCTATTTTTAGTACTTTCCTCAATTTATTGCAGAAATATCCATGTGTTTGATGAGAGGCTACTGGCCCAGACCCAGCTGGGGAGGTTATCTAATCTATGGACCATGTACCATATCGCCTTTCTAAAACTTAAAAAAAGAAGAGTTCTAAATCCCAAAACCATCTGGTCCCAAAGATTTTGGAAAAGGCACCAGGGACCTATCTTCTCTGATAACCCCCAAAGTGCAGGTGCTCTATTGTGTGTGCTCAAAGCATGTCTGTACACCTCAGACATCAAGGGAGCCAATGGCCGAGTGGACTGTTGTGGAAATGAAAAGCCGAATCAGTAGGCAGCCAGTCCAAAATTAGGCAGACTGTGGCCAAGATGACTCAGTCCAGGTATCCCCCTCATCCAGGCCCCTGGATCCCTACACATCCGGGCCACATTTCACATTGTCAGTAAGCCCAAGATTCACTGTGGTAGTTTTGGGGGAGTTTTGTGTGTGTTTGTGTTTTAGTTCCACAACAGGCATTGTCCCCATCTCAATGATAGACACGTGTGTGTGTATATGCATGTGTGTGTGATCAGTCATACAGATGACTGATTCTGAGCCTAGAAATGAATACTTCAAAAGCATTCTTATTACACATACAAGTCAGGATGGTGAAGTCCTGGGAAAATTTCTCACAGCTGCTCTCCCTTGTACAGAAGCACAGACGAGCCCTCGCCAGGGCGTCTCAAGGCTGGCTGCATGGTGGAATCACCTGGGGAACTTCAAAAAGCCCTGCCGTCTGGGTCTCGGCCCCAAGAAATGCCAATTTAATTGTTCTAAAGAGCAGCCTAAGCATCTAGCAGTGTCTCTCACTGATTAAAAAAAAAATTATCTAGAGAACTTAATAATGTATAAATTACCAGATGTCTTCTTTGAAAGTCTGATTCAGTAGATAGGGTTTGCACTGGACACTGTTTTAAAAAACAAAAGCTCAGATGATCCTCATTTCCCAAATCAGGACACATTGTGTTGGAGACTGGGGGAGATGTGGTGAATGGGTGGATAAAGGGTTGTGGGGTGGGGGCTGTTTCACAAAGGACACCATCTCCTGGGTAGAACACAAAACAGGCCACTGGGCCCTGTGCTGAGACCCTCTCTGAGGAATATGGTATTAGATAAAGGAAAGGCATTGATCCTCTTGCGTCAGTTCTAACCAATTAGCAGCAACTGCCCGAAGTGCTATCTGAAAAGAATTCTGAGGCAGACTTCCTGCTTAGTAGGGAAATGTGCCAAGATCGATTAGCAATGTCTGCCACTCATGTAGGAAGAGGGCATATCTGCATGCTTGCCCCACATTTGCTGTCTTTCTGAAGAGCCTTTGGCATTGCTGCACCTACAGTCCAGGCCCAGTGGTATGGCTCTCAGATGTCATTAATTCTCAGCTGTGGGGGGAAGGCTCGCGCATCACTGGTAAGGGGGAGAAACACAAGTTCCCTCCGCACAACTCTACCCACAGTCTTTCCAAGCTTTGTGTTCATCTCCGCTTGGTGAAGAGGCTTTTGAAGGCGTTGCTGTAGTTCTTGCTAAATGCTGTGTAAATCAGGGGGTTGAAGAAAGAATTGGAGTAGCCCAGCCACAGGAAGATGCTTTTCCAGATGGGGGGCAGGCTGCAGGCGCAGAGGGGGCTGATGAGCTCTGTGAGGAAGAAGGGGCTCCAGCACAGCACAAACATGCCCATGAGGATGCCCACCATCATGGCCGCCCGCTTCTCCTTCCGCTCCCACCACGAGTCTCCACTTTCCTGAAAGGTCAGTGTCGGGCGACGCGCCTTGAACACCATCTCAGCCTCGTGAGGTGCCTCCTTCACCTTGGAACAAAGGAAACAGAGAATTAAAACATAAAACCTAACAGTGGATCAGAAAAGCAACATGGGGCTACTCCAGTCTTGGCCAACACCTCTGCTCCAGCCTCTTTCAAGATGTGCCTATACCATGATCCATCAAACAATATTAGGTGAAAAAGTTCCTGAAACTGTAGGTTAAAATGAGTTCTCAAGGTCCTTCAGGGAGTGAGAGTGGTGGTCCCCACCATGTCCAATAATATGATATAAAGTGGGAGGGAGGCAGCCTCAAGGGCAGGGACCTTGGCATCAGACCCAAGCTTGAGTCCCAGCCCTGTTGGCCAAGCTTTCCAATCTATGAAGCTGGGTGACCAAAGTCCTGTCCCCCTGCCATGAGGCCATCGGGGAGGTGAATTGGGAATGTGTGGTGGGTGCCCGCACAACCCCTGGCACCTGGACTCCCCCATTATATAGGCATAGAGTGGACTTGGTGCTGGGACCAGGACCCTGAATAAAACAGACCCAGGCCTGCCTCTCACAAAGTTTGAAGCTGGAGAAGCAGCCTTTAAACCTTACTATTGCAAGAAATTATACAATTACTGTGCTAAATGGATTCAGTTTAAATTATTGGATAATCTGTATTGCCTAGCTTTAAAAAAACCAACCGTCAATGCCTTTGTGGTAGTAATTGGTTACCATTGAGCGAGCCTCTGGCACACTCTCTACTCTTACCCCCATCCTTTGGTTAGCACCTATTTACCTCTTGCATCTCAGCTTAAAGGCCACCAAGCCTCTCAGAGTGGCCTTCCTGACCCTCTAAACTCAAGTACTTGCCCTGTTTGGTGCCATCTTCTCTTCTTCTGTAGCAGTTTGTGTGATGTGGGCATGAGAGCTGGTTCCTCTCTGGTCTCAGCTGAACGAGGCCTGGGACTGCGTCTTCCTGGTACACTAGCTCCTAGCAGCAGCATCTGGCACCTGTAGATGCCCAGGAAACAGCTGCCAAATTCCTTCTTGACCCTTGCAACACAACGTCCACATGTGCATTCTCCTTCCTTCTGGGAATGCTGTCAGGCTGGCCACAGATGCCAGAGAAAACACAGAGGCAAGAGGCTCCCAGGCAAGGCGTGTGTCTAGTTTTCCTCCCAGACACAGCAGAAAGTAGCAATTGGGACAGCCACACAACCGAGGGGCACTTTACAGTGTCCACAGCACCTTCCCTTGTCTTCTCTCCCTTGGGTCAGAGGGCCAGAGCTCAGTGGGTGGAGGAGTTCCCAGGTGGCCTGACTTACGCAAGCCCAGGACGCCTCATTCAGTGCTACCTTCAGATTCTGTGTCCTCTGCTACTTCCCCTCACCACCCCTGCCTCTATTTTTTTGGAAAATCACTCAATCAGCCTGAAAACAGACCATGGAGATGTGGACAAAGAAGATTCCTTTCCTTTGCGAGTATATACCCACATCCTCTCTCCTGCCGCTTGGAGAGACAGAATGAAAAGGCAAGTGATTCCAGCAAGAGAACAAACAGCATTTCCCTCCTCCCACCCCCCTCCGCCGTCCCGCCCTTATAAAGGCCTGGCTTGGCAAACACACACCCTCTGGGGGCCAGCGAGAGCCCCTCTTTCACAAGCTGTTCCAAGGTTTTCCAGTCCTCCCACAGGTGGGCGGAAGCGGCATGTCACCTTTCCCCTTTAGAAGAGACAATACTGACCAATTCCCTCATAGCAGACCATCATCAAGTCACCAGAGGAAGTCTGAGCGATAAAACATGGCGTCCTGAAATCACCCCGTGAATGTTTAGCCGTCTATTGCCGGGAGAGAAAAATGGGATAGGAGCATGAGAGGAAGTGGAGGGAGATTTGTTTTCCTCCCACTCAGCTCATTGATGGGCACTGTTCCAGCCATTTCTCTGCGGACCTAAATGACCTCCCAGGCTCTTGAGTCCCTCCACTGGGGAAGGCAAATTCCAAATCCTGGTTGAGCTCTAGAAGTAAAGAAACGGGGTAACTTCAGTTCAAAGAGATGCTTGGGGAGGAGAAACAGAAAACCCAAGGCCACTGATTAAATAGCTTTAAAACACCCCGGCCTCCCCCGCTGTAGCATTTAGCAGAGTCCCCCTTTGCTCCAACACGGTGTCTGTTTGCTAAAAGCCTGTGTTCACAAATTTCACCTGTGCCTGCTACACGCTGTGCTCAGTGATGCTGGAAGACAATGGAACCTTTCCAGGAACAGCCTCAAAAAAAAAGCCAATCAGGGATGATCCTGGTTTGCCAGGAGACCGACTAGTTCGGCTTCTTTCGTTTGAAATGTGACATCCAGTAGAAACCAAAAGGCAGCAAGAAGAGGCACTCTGGAGAAGCTACTATGGAACAGAGACTATGCTAAACGCTTGTGATGGATGCCCTTGTCACCCTCACACCATACCTTTGAGGCATTGTTATCTCCATTTTACAGTTGAGAAAACACTCTGAGAGGCTAAGTCCCTCATCCAAGGTCACACAGTTGCTTATTGTTAGAGCTGGAAGTCGAACTTGGGTATTTTCAACTGGAGACCACACTCTTAACCCCTGCCTGTTATTCTGCTCCTTGAGTCAAAGTGACTGATCTGAATAGGTTCCACAGAATCTATTTTAAGGATCATATTTATGCTTGGGATGCTTTCAAAATGGACATGTGTGGCTTCCTGGGCAACTTCTAGGGCCTCTAGCAACCAGCCCTGGGGCTATCCCTGAGCTCTTCCATCTCCCTCTTTGGTTTCTCTCTCCTCAGCCTCTTCACGCTGACTTCCCTCTGTACACCTGTCTGAAAAAAGACCCTTCAGGGTTAAGAGGCCTCTGACCCTGAGTTAGAATCTGCTCATTGGAAGGCAAGAATGCGGGCTGTTGAATGCACACAACACATAGCAACTGGCACTTCTTGGTCCTGCCATGAAGGGAAAGGTGCTCTGAATGCAAAGAAATTTGGAGACATCCAATGCCACGGCCAAGGCCATGCCAGCAGGGAAAAGCAGAACCAAGGTGCCCGCCCAGTCTGTCTAGTTCCAGACCTGTATGGTTTCTTTCTGCCCCACTGAGACGTGATCTAAAAATGAATTTACCTAAATATCTCCATAGATTCTGAGGCTTTTCCATCTGAAATTAATTAAGAACCAAATCTGCCGGCCAATATACACTCAGACATTTATTAGCTACCTACTGTGTGTATAGGGACTATGTACTGGAATTTCCCATCAAGTCCCAATTTCAAATATTCTGTCCCACTATTCTGATAAGCACTCTGATGTCAGGGCATGGATTCTAAATCATCATTCAGAATGTTGTGTCATGACCAACACTCCAGGAGGGCAGGGACCATGAACATCCTGTCCACTGAAGAATCCCTGGGACCTAATGTAACATAGAGTATATAGTAAAAACTCAATAAATATCTATTGAATAAATAGATGTTTGGGGAGACAATTCTCTTGCAAGCCTCTTGCGTTGCTGCACATTTTGCTAGCAAAGGCACTGACAGCCCTGGATTTGGACAGCTTGTCAAGGATGTTTGTGTAGCAAACCGCCTGGGAAGATAGAGAGAGTATCTCCCAGCGGGAAAGAGGGCAGGTTTGCTTGCAACCCATTAGAAAAGATTCAGGTTTCCTAAGAGCCGAGGGCAGGTTTATTTATTGTCCAACATTGGTCGATACAGACTTGAGTTCCCTAATCTGGGAGTTTCTCTACTGTGACGCAAATCCATCTGGGCCACTCTGTGTCACTCCCATGGGACTTTGAGGGAAAGGGGAAGCAATGCAGACATGAAGCTCATGCTGCCTGTGTGCCATGAGTAATAAAGTCTTTGACTCTGATCCAGGAGTCTCGAGTCTTCTTGGAGCATCCAGTACACTTGCAGGCTGACCTTTCAGTTTGCAAGCAGACCTTCACAGTTTGTGACAGCTGTCCAGTACTCGGCTAGGTGGTTCCACACACTATCTTACTCAATTATAGCAGCAACCAGGAAGGAAGGAAGCAGGAAACCAAGGCTCAGAGCAATATAGTGATTAGATAGGATTCCAATCTGAGCCCCCATTTCTAGAACTCTAACCATGAAAAACCTCGTCTATATTGTAGGCTTACTATGACGACTACAATGAGACATTAGTACATAGTAGGACCTCATAAATGTCAGCTTCATGTCCCCTTGTCCTTTCCCTTTCTTCTAATAAAAAAGTTCCAGCTGCCACAGAAGGAGCCCACAAACATTTGTAATCCTCTCGTATTGTCAGATAAACATCCTAATGAGAAATAGAAAAGGAAGGCAGAAAGAAGATGGTTCCTAATCACTTGGGAACCTACCAGTTTGCACTGTGGCCACACGAGTCAGGCATCCAGTGGGGCAAGAATCCTTACAAAGCGGGTTGGGGCAATCACGCTAATCCTAGTGGCTAGTGAAGCCCTACGTCTGAGGGGGGGAGGACATAGTGACGTTTCCAGTCGGGTTTGAAGGCAATCTTGATTATAACTGGAATGCCCTGTTCCTAACCAGAGCTGCGCAGGTCAGGACTTGGCCCACTGTGCCTCCATTCTCTCTGCCCAAGGTTTCCTGAGAGAACAAGCTCCAAGTTGCATTTCTCGAAGGCTCTTTAAAGAGATAACTAACCAAAATAGCCCCTGAAAGTAAACAGAAGCTGTCTAGCTTGTCTGACAAACTAAAATAGGAAATTTTCTCAGCTGCTTGTCTTGTGCAAAAGAAACTAAGAAAATAAACCAAGGAAGTTTTCTTGTAAAAAATAGAAGCAGATCAGTGCCAGGCTTGAAGAAAATTGACTTTCCTTTCAGTGTAATTATACACTCAACAGAGTATAGTTTTGCTAAGCCTTGGAGTATGGTCATAACATAAGGTACCATTGCTATCGTTCTGACATTTGGAAACATGGATTTTTGTGGGGCGTTAGTAACCCTGGAATGGCTAAGGACTCCCTGGAGTTAATGCTGAGAAGGGGAAAATGTAATCGAGTGTGTTAAAGTCAGGCTGCATTTGTGTTTTCAGCTCTAACATCATCTGATTGAAAGTCATCCCCCTTTGTGAGCGGTTGCCAGTGGAAGGTCCTCTGCTGAGGCAGGAGTTTTTCTCCTGAGGTCCCTGGGCTCCCAGACCAGATTCCTGGCGCATGGGAGGGTGTAACAGAGAGAGGGGAGGTTTTGCCTTTTGCACATGCATTGTGCAGCCTCAGTGCTCTGATCTAACCCTGGGGGGCCCTGCCTCCCCTGTGACCACTTCCTGCCTCAGAGAGCCCTGGTGACTCTGCACTGTGGGTTCCCTCCCTCAGGAGAGCCCGAGGGCAGGAAAGGCTAAGTGGGCCTCACTCTCCAGACCTGGGCCTCAGGGAGCGCCCCATGCGAACTGAGCGAGCAGGCACCTACACACCTCTGTGGGCAGCAAGTTTTTCCTTTGATTTTCACGGAATTCTGTGACCTGCCAAAAGGTTAAGAACTATGGAGTTTGGATCTCATTCTTTCACTGAGAAGCTCAATCTTCTCCAAGAATTACCCCGATTTAAGAAGTAGCCTACTGCAAGGTCCTTCGTGAAAACACACGGTCCCTGCCCCATACTTGTCTCCATCCCTCTGTGTTTCTCATTCTCCCCTTCCACTCTTCCCAACAGTCCACTCAGAGAGAAAAGAGAAATGCGAGTGGAGATAAAGAGGCAGAAGGAACAGGAAGATGTAAGGAGAACAAGGCAGAAGTTCACAGAGAGGGGAAGGCCGGGGTATTTCTGAAGGTGTAGAGGAAACGCTCCTCGGTGTGCCCAAGTGCTTCCGGAAACTCTCAATTAGGTGCCAATCTTAAAAGAATCAAACCATAAGCCAGATGTTTCATTACCACTGATACAATTTGATTCACAAAATTTACTTTTCTGAAATTAAAGTAACCTTGCCGTCTGGCATGGGAATGTGTTTGCACCCACAGTTCTTTTAATAGATGGAATGAGAGCAAGGGTGGTGATTTTCTACTGCCTTCTTCCCATAACTGAGCTCTGACTGAACCCAGGGCCCATGTGCAGTTCCCTCCACAAGCCCACCAGCTGCTTAGTCTTTGGTGGGGTCCACATGACTACTGACCACTGGACAAGTGACAACAGCATAAAGGGCTCTGCACAGATTTCAGGTCGCTCAGGGCTTACGTCCTGTATGCTTACAACATACAAACTTGTTAATGTTAATAGAGAGGATTGGCTTAGAGAGCCAAATATTTTGTACCTAACAGGAACTAAAACTCAGATCCAAGTTGTCACAAACCCTACAGCTCAACACAACGCATTTATTTTGCCCTTTACAGTTGACAAATTGCTTCCCCATACATAGTCAGTCCTTCAGGACCATTGTTCTCTGGACAGACTTCTACCAGAGCGCCTATAAGACTTTGTTGCATTTATAATTCTATAATTGTGGTCTACTAAAATTAATCCCTTGTGAGCAGAGACCTTGCTTGCCCATTCTTTGAAACCTCAGAGGCTACCACATTGCCTGATATACAGGTCAGTGAAAGTCAATGAGGTAATGTTGAACACCATCTGCGTGTCTTAGCAGGTGGTTTAAAAAATGTCCACAGGTTTCTTGACACTTCTCCCAAAGACGGAGCATTCCCCGTCCCTTAAGTGTGGGCTGCAGTTAGTGACTCACTTCTAATGACTAGAATACAGGGGACATCGTCAGATGGAACTTCTGAGACGAGATCATAGAAGGCACTGCACTTTCCTGCTTACTTCACTCCCTTAGATCAGGGGAGGCCAGCCGCCATGTTGTGACGACACTCAAGCAGCCTGTGGAGACCTCCCGTTAAGAGCCACGAGAGTGAGCTGTCCTGGAAGCAGAGGCTCCAGCCCCAGTCCAGCCTTTGAATAAGTGCTGCCCCATCCAACATCTTGGCCACAACCACAAGAGACCTTAGGCCAGAACCACCCAGCTAAGCGGTTCCCAATGCCTGACCCACAGAAACTGTGAGTTAAAACAGGTTTGTTCTTTCAAGCCACTAAACTTTGGGGTAATTTCTTACATAAGCAATAAATAATCCAGCTATGAGGGTAACAGCAGTAAGAGGAAGAAAAGAGGAATTTTAAAAAATAATAAAATAACACAGGACCTCTCACTTGTGGTTTACTGTTTTAGACACTCCACATCTACTATTCTCTCACTCACTCTTCACAAGGATACTCTGAGGCAGATGGCAACATATCCATTTTACCTACAGGGAAATGCAGACTTAGATTAAGTCACTTGGCTAAAGTGCTAGTAAGTGGCACAAAAAGCATTGAAATCCAGGTCTCCTTATTTCCGCATCCCACGCTCTTAGCCGCTGTGCGCACTGCCCCCACATGGTTACCGACGGGGTGAATGAGGGAAGGGTGCCAACCGCGCTTTAGGACGTTCATGAGCCCCAGGCATCTTCACTCTGTGGGCCCCTTCCTCCTTTAAAACATGTTAAAAATTATGTCTTATGACCATATTATTATGAAGACTAATATAATGGAGGCTGGGTTCATGATTCTAAACTCATTACTATTATATTCATTTCTCCTCTAATTTTAAAAGAAATTAAACCATTTCCATGGGCCCCTAAAAGTCTTGTGGTTCTTGGTAACGTGCCTACTGTGCCTAAGGAATACACAGGCCCTGGTATCAACTTGTGCACAGCAATCAAACAGACAATTGACAGAAAAAAAACAATTTTCTTTTGTCTTTTCCAAATTTTCTTTTGGCTGGGAAAGATTTGCCCTAAGCTAACATCTGTTGCTAATCTTCCTCTCTTTTTTTCCTCCCCAAAGCCCCAGGACATAGTTATATGTTCTGGTTGTAAGTCCTTCTAGTTCTTCTATGTGAGCCGCTGCCACAGCATGGCTACTGACAGATGAGTGATGTGGTTCTGCACCCAGGAACCAAACCTGGGCCGCCGAAGCAGAGTGCACCAAACTCTAACCACTAGGCCATCAGGGGTGGCTTAACAAAGAAAAGAAATTGATGTCACATTTTAAAAGCCAAGTCAATAATCTCTATTGGCTTTGCTTTTTTCCTCTTCTAACCAATAAAGGGCTCAGGGTTGTAGAAAATAATCATAACCGGGCGTGTGCTTTGGGGGGAAGCAGAGTATACAGAATATTCTGTATATATTGTATATGTGGTGCTCACTCTGTGAGGTTGAAGCAAAGGAAGGCAGGGTAGGAATGAGCCCTGTCTCCTGCGAGCAGCTGGCAGTGTCTCTGGCTCACCTGTGTTCAGCTATTCTGGAAAGGAGAGTTCACATGCCGAGTTTGGAGAGCCTGCTCCCCACAACCCACCTTGCCTGGGATATGACTGCCTCATTCCTGTGAAGGTGGAGATGCCTGTGAGCAGTGGGAAAGTGCTCAGAAGTCAAGTTCCTGGAGACAGCATGGAGTAATGACAAAGTAAGGGAAAGAACAGTGACACGTTCCCTAGATTTCGCAGCCAGTGGCTGGCCAATGGACTGTGAACAGAAGTGACATGTGTTTACTTCAGGGTAAGGCAGTTAAAAGCTGCTGTATCTCCATATATCTCTTCCCTTCCCACAGCAACCTGGGAAGCCATATGTTCAAGACAGCATAGCTGAAAGATGACAAGTGGCCCCATCCATGAGTTCCCACCTGGAGGAGAGCTGTGCAGGAGGGCTGTCAGACCCACACTGAACTTGGAGCGAGAGTGACAGAAACCGTTAGTTTGGGGGTTATATTTCACTGAGCATATCTTCGTTTATCCTGACCAAGAGGGCAATGGCAGCTTGGCTGGATCACGAGGATTAAATGAGAGGAGGAATGTAGAGCACCAGAACAGTGCCTGGAAGGGAACTCACTCAGGAAACATTTATTTCCTCCTCCACTTTCAAAAATTACATTTTGCCCCAAAGAATTAATCACTGTCCAGGAACTGTTGCAGAACCCTTTCTGACAATATTTGAGCGTTGGAACCTGGGCACAGAATTCTAAAAAAAGATGAAGGATGCACACAGCCTGGTCACCAGAGGCCTTCAGACTTCATAAGTGCTTCTGTCACCCTCAGAGAGCAGTACCAACACTTTGCAGGATCTAAATTCATCTCCACTCATTTCCTCTAGAGTGCAGAAAAAAGCAGGTAGGGGCAATGTAGAGAGAGAGCATTCCTGGCCTGTTGTTTTAAATTTTTGTTTGGGTGTCTTGTGGCGAGAAAGCTTGCAAAGGCTGACTCAGCAACATTACCCAGGAGTTCGAGTGAGGGCTTGCTGGAGCCCAAGAAGCAGGATGCTCTCGAACACCATCTTGTCTGCAATCTCAGCATCATAGGATTCCAGACTCAGCCATGATTTAGACCAATACTGTGTCTTAGAGAAGAGAACTTGCAGCCCAAAGTGGAGAAGGGGCTTGCCCCAGGTCCCACTGCCAACGAGTGGCTGGATCACAACTTTGCCCCCGCCTCCCAGAGCTCTTTCTCCCCACCAGCGGCCACCCCGGATTGGCCAGTCTCCCTTCCAGTCACATCTTCTTTGTATCACTGCCTGAATGGGGCCTGTCAGAAATGAACACTAAGCTCAGGCTTGGTGAGCCTTTCTGGCACCCCCTGCAGCATAATTTCTCGGGGGCCACATTGGAGTGATGCAGCTATTAAAGGCAGCCCACCCCGGCAATCTGACAGAACTATCATCACCCCAGGCATTTCCAAAGGCCCTTGCAGAGAACATTAATTCTGGAGAAATCTCTCCCCTGCCAACACTTTCCAGTTATAGTCTTGACATTCTGATTTTATGCTACAAAATTCCTCTGCCATTTAATGAAGGGGAAAAGCCTGCTTTTTAAAACACATATATCTGAGTAGGCTAAGTATCTGTGTTAACTTTCCAAAATTAAAGCAAACTAACAACAAAAAATCCCGTCTCTTTCCTTCCCTGCTCATGCCCCCCATGGTATTTGGAAGGGGGCAATAAGTCCTGTTATTCTCTAGGAGGGCAAGCGTGAGATGCCCCACTCCCCATGGAAAGTTTGGGGCTTCCAGGCTGAGGAGGCAGCTGACATCTATTAGGGCCTGGCCAAAAGGCAGAAAGCTCTGATTCTAAACACCTTCAGAGAAGTTCTGCCCAGTGCAGGTCCTCCATTGCATTCATTTCCAGGGTTATCTTGCAGCCCACTGTAGACTGCCAGGCAATGTTGCCCTCCTAACTCCTGCCAGCTCTGCCACCCCTGTGTGCCAGGCACTGTGCTAGATACTTCACATTCTTCATCTCAGGGAATCCTCACCAAGAGCTCCTTGAACCAGGAATTAACTTGCTCACAGAGACTAAGCAGCTGGCCCGATGTCCCGAGCTGGGATTTGAAGGGTTCTAGCTCGTTCCAAAGTCCCTAGAGGAGGGCACTGAGGTTGGGACAGTGAAAGGAAAGGGACGCTGGATAACTTTTTATCCTCACCTCCCCCCTTGGCAGGGAGCTGGCGCGTCGAGTTGGGGCATATAGTCTTTGGAGTGCAGAGGATGGACTAGGGTGCGGTAGAGACTGAAAATAAGGGGTGAATGCTCACAGAATTTCCTCATCTGCAGGAAGAATTCCCAGCCTACCGCTGTCTCCCTTGGTCTGGCGGGGACCAGGAAGCTGGCGGTGGCAGGAGTCACACGGGCACAATCGCTCCAGGGGAAAAGCAACAGAGGGCGCAGCTGATCGGACATGCCCTCAAGGCTGCCCACAAACGCTGCCCCTGCATGCCCCCTTCAGCCCCGTGGCTCAGCGGGGCCAGCTCCAGCTCCAGCAAGAGGGAGCTAGTGGCGAAACCCCTTCCCCCGGCGAACGAGGCACCCACGTGGCGAACCCTTCGCGTGCTGCGCAAAGTGCAGGTGACAAGCCACTCCGTGGGCACCTCGGGAGAGCAGATGGCAAACTCCCCGTGCGCTCCAGCTGCGCTGGCGGCCAACCTTCTCGCGCGCGCCCCCAGTGTGCCAGCTTCTGCCGCCAACTCCCCTTCTCCAAGCTTTGTCCTCCACCACAGAGCCCCTTCCCCAAGCCCCCGTTCCGCCGCCCGCCCCTCACCTGCACGGTGGCCGGCAACGGCAGCACAGCCCTGCGGTGGCGGCCGAAGCGAAACTTGGCCGCCTTGTAGATCTTCCAGTAGACAAATAGCACCACGCCAAGCGGCAGGTAGAAGGCGCCGCAGGTGGAGAAGACGACATAGGAGGGTTCCTGGCTCACCTGGCAGCGCTGGAGCTGAGCGTCGTACGCCTCACCCCAGCCAATGAGCAGCGGCGCGAGGGCGATGAGCGCCGAGAGCGCCCAGGTGAGCGCGATCATGAGCGCGGAGGCGCGGCGGCGGGTGCGCAGCGGGTACTGCAGGTGGCGCGTGATGGTCCAGTAGCGGTCCAGGGCGATGGCCGCCACGTTCCAGATGCTGGCGGTGCAGCACAGCACATCGAAGGAGATCCACACGTGGCACAGGCTCCTGCCCAGCCACCAGCGTCGTCCGGCCGACAGCTCGCTCACCAGGCTCAGTGGCATCACTAGCGCTGCCACTAGCACGTCTGACACAGCCGTCGAGGCCACCAAGTTATGTGGCACACGATGGAAGGCGCGGACGCGCAGGATGGTGACCAGAACCAGCAGGTTCCACAGGAAAGTGGCCGCGATCAGCAGCACCAGCAGCGTCACCACCAGCACCGTGAAGACTGAGAAGGGCGGCTGTCGGCCAGGCAGGGCAGCGCCGCCTGGGGTCGACCTGACGACCGCGCCGGGGCTTGGGCTGCTGTTGGAGGCCTCGGGTCCAGAGGGGAGGGCGACGCCGGTGGCGGCCGCCGAGAGGTTCGCTGCTTCCATGGCTCCCGGCGCGCCGGCTCCCAAGTAGGGACCGCACGCGCAGCCCCGGGGCTCGGCAAGGACGGGGCGGGTGGCCTCGTGGGAGGGGCACTGCGTGCCCGGGGAGGGCTTAGAGGGGTTCAGGTCGCCCTACCCTGGTCCTCCCTTGGGCCTTAGTTCCCCTTTGGCGCCTCTGCCTGGCGCCTTCGTAGACTTCTTTTCCAGTGGAGAAAAACAGAGTGGGACCCCTCAGGAGTCCAGCTAGGCTCGGCGCGCCAGTGCCGCCCACCTCTCCTCGCCATCCCCAGAGCAACCGGCTGTCATGGGGCTGGGAATCCGAGAGCGCAGCCCAGAGTCCGCGCAGGGCCGGGCTTGGAGAGCTGCCCCCCTCCCACCTCCAGCCCGGCGGCGGGGTGGGCGGTGGTGGTCTGTAGAACCTGCGGATGGCAGCCCGCCCTTCACGCGGTCGGGCGTCTTCCCCGCCTCCGCCGTGCTCTCGGAGAGGACCACGAACTGCGGTGGTCTCGGCGAAGGTTCAAATCGCGTGGGAACTCCGTCTGGATCTCTCCGATGGGCCTGGTGGCACGGTTAGGCCCGCCCCCTCCCGGACAGAGGGTTTCTTGTTTCCCCACATCTTGATCCTGCATACTCGTACCTGAATTAGGAGACTCCAGTATTGGGTAGGGAAACAGGACGCCCCTAAAGCCTGCTCCATCCCGCCGCTCCACTCGAAGCCCTTCTGCCCCCAGGGCTTCATGGACCTTCAGCTCACTGTGTGGCTCCAGGCGGAACGAATGCGGCGTCTAAGAGTTTGGCAGAGGCCTGGAAGAGGGAGGGATTACAACCTCCTCGCCCTGCCGTCCCCAACCCTGCCCCATCACATCCCAGCCCGCAGCACACCCGTGCTCGCCCCACCCCGCCTTGCTGTTGCTGATATTCCCGACTATAGTCTCTGTCTCCTGGTTCTTCATACCCAGGGTTGGACTGGAGTCATTTTAGGTTGACCCTTGGGCAAAGGTAGAAACCAACTAGAAAGGGGACATTCTCCTAACCCTGCACCTGGCCCCCCATTTTCAGTCTCTTGCACTTTTAAAAAGCAGTTGGATCACAATTAAATCAGCTGAAAGCTGCATTACGGCTGCGCCTGGGACTAGACCACAAGCAGAAAGGAGGCAGAGCCCAGATTGCCCCTCCTCCTGTCTCCGCAGCACGACCTGCAGTCACGTCCTGGGTTCTTCGCACTCTAGAAAGAGCTCAGGCTGAGCAGGTGCTCAGGAGAGCCAGAGCCAGCTCCCAGAGAAGACTTTCTGGAAAGGCCCCCTGGGCTGGAGCAGGTGCAAGGGTTTTCTTCCCTGGACTAGTCCCCTCCCCCCCGCTCCCCGGACCCCACCCCGCACCTGGGGCAGTCTTTGGGGAACTGGCCCTGAAGGAAGGGATGAGCCAAGAATGCCCTTCTCCTTTACTCTCCTTTCCTCAGGACGGTTCTTACTTACACACACAGACTTGATAGCGCACTCAGGGGGCATGAGAAGCGACAGGCAAAGAAGTCAAAATAAAAATACCTACAGAGGTAAATGTGAAGTGTTTGGGAAAAATATCAGAAGCAGTGTGGGCTGTTCAGGGGTCCCAGGGATGGAGGAAGTTGTAGTCAGAGAACACCTTCCGCTGACTGAAATGCAGGGAAGGAATTTAATTATCGGACGAGATGCATGGAGGGTTGGACCTGGCAGGGGCGTGCATGGCTGGGCTGAGGTGGCAGGAGATGAGCGCTCAGGGTGTACATGCCAAGGAGCAGGGTTTGAAGTTGATCTTGGAAAGAGCTGCATTTTGGATTTTTTTTGAGAAAATTGACATGATGAAGACAATCCTTTAGAAGGAAATGGTGACTAGGCTTTGAAATAGTTTCACAATAATTTTCTCCCCGTTTTATTGGACAAGCCTTATAACAAGAGCAAAGGATTCCCAGATGTAGAAGCATTCACGTTGTTCCGGTCAGGTGCCTGACGTGCTTTGATGCTTCTGTCTTCGCTCCCAGCCAAGTGCATTTTTCATGCTGGAAATCAATTTTTCATTTTGCAGATTTCTCTTAGCACTTTTCATGTTGCTGTATATTCTCTTCATAGTTACACTTTTTATATTGTACCATTTATTAGGTGAGAGATTTTGAGCAACTTAGTCTTTCTGAGACTCAGTTTCCTTATTTTAAAAATGAAGATAATTATGATATCGAACCTGAAGTGAGTTCACTCACCCGTTGCGCAGCAAGCCAATCTCTGACACCGGGTGTGGTGGAAGACAGTAGGAATTTTATTTTTGCACAGCGCTGAGCAAGGAGAGAGGGCAGCTAACGCTGAAATCCCAGACTCCCCAAAAAACTAAAAGGAAGGGTTTTTATTTGGGGTTTTAGGTAGGGGAGGGGGAGCATATGGCCTTGCTGGTCGGAGCTTTCCCACCAGCCTGTCTTTGGCCTTGAGACTACTTGCAGAGAGGAGGGAGCCCGTGAACCTGCTGGTCAGCAGCTTTCCCACCAGCCTGTATCTCTTTGCGAGGAGGAGATGATCCAGGTGCTTGTCCTTGCCAGTGTCTGTCTCCAGGGAGCATATTGGATTCTGGAGCCAGGAAGACAGGGAGTAAGCAGGGAAAGAGTGCTCTGGTTTTAACCTCATATATGCTGGGTTTAATGTGGGGAAACTGATATGAGAGTTGGTATCAATTATGCCTGTGAGGAGATTATTATAAAACTATAGTTAAATAAAGCCAGTAGCACAGGGGTAAGTGTTCAGTAAATGATGACGATTGCTACTATTTTTAACTTTCAGTTTAAACCTTACATTCAGTTCTCTTATGATCTTTTGATATAGATTATGTTTTACAGTTTTAATTCCTCAAATGTCTGTAACAAGAAAACCCATTCACACATTTTGTTCCCCTTGATCTTAACCTTTTTAGGCATCGTTAGCACTTGCAGATGAAGAAACAGGGAGAGCTGTTGACTTGCCTTCTGACTGGCAGCTGGACTCCGCTCTCCTGACCCTGTCCCCTCTCTGCCCACGATGCCGAGCTGCCCTCCATATGCTGGTCTGGGGGCTCAGCCTGATTGTTTTCATTTAACTCTTTTATATAAATTGTTTTCTATAAAAATTGACAGTTTAGAAATCTGTATTGTCTCAATTACAAGTCTTGAGCTTCGCTACCCTCGTCTCAGACCACTCTCCCCTGTTCACCACACTCCGGCCCACCTGGCCTCCCAGATCCTTGAACATGACAAGCACATTCCATTCTCCGGACTTCGGTGTAAGCTGTTTCATCTGTCTGGGATGCTGTTCCCTCAGATAGGCATGGCTCATTCACTTACTTCATCTGGTCTCTGCTCCAGTGTCACCATCTCAGGCCTTCCCTGACCATCAGAGCTACAATCTGTCACTCTGTCTAAAGGTGTTCTCTGTCCCACTACTCTGCTTTATTTGTCTTCACAACACCTCACAGAGGGGACAGCACATTATTTATTTAGTTCCTTTTTGCTATCTGCCTTCCCCACTAAAATGTAAGCTCTTCATAGGCAGGGTGTTTATTCACTGCTGTGTCCTGAGCATCTCATTCTGCGCCAGGCTCACAGAAGGTGACTCAATAAATTTGCATGGATTTGTTGAATGAATCAATGAGGCATTGTCGGGAGAGGTGATCCGTGGGCCCTGAGCACCTCTGCACCTTCACATGGGGCAGGCCAAGAACACCAGGTCCTGACTGCTCATTACCCAGCCGTAGCTCAGAGTTGTGTTTGCACAGAGTGACCTTGACAGATGAGGTACCTCTCTCCCTGGGCAAAGGGCAACTTGCATCTGCTTACTATTAAAGTGGTAAATCGTCCAAGCTCAGTGTCCCTTTCTTGTAACACAGCCCACTCTCTGTGCAGGCGTCCATCACGGGCCCTTTCTATCTCCCCCGTGGGACTTGGGAAATATGGAAAGCCAGAACAAATGAACAGGGAGCTCAAGCTACAGCTTCTGCCCAGGGGAATAAAGTTTTTTGTCTCTGACCCATGAGTCTCATGTCTCCTGAGAGCATCTGTGAAACAGTTACAGGGCAACTTGTTAGCTCACAAGGAGGGAAAATTCCAGACCCTGTGCAGTGCTTGACAGACATTTGGTTTGCTGATTTTTAAATTATTAGCAGAATTCTTTTGCCCTTTTGAGATTATTTCCTTGATATATTTTCTCCCAAAGTTAGTAAGTAAGTTAAAATGTAGAAACAGTGTGATTGTTCTTTTTACATATTTCCAAATTGTACCTCAGAGAGTTTTAATGGATTCGCCATTCTCTTGGCCCTGGCTTTGGAGAAACAAGAGAGAGATGGACAGCTTTGCCAAAATCAATTTGTTATCATTAGAAGAAAAATGTTTAATTGGTATATAATGATATGTTTTACCTGTTTTGATTTGCATTTCTTCAATAGCTAAAAACCTGCGTTTTTCCTCATGGTGGTTTATTATCTATGTATCCTTGTGTGCAAGCTGTTCCTCCTCTTTTAACTACCTTATGCAGGAGGCTGAATGCTGAACTTATGAATATTGATCAATTTCAATGTAATTAGCAGATTTTCATCCATGGTGTTGTCACGCTTTTTCCTTTGTCATTTCTCTCCTTGCATTTATTCTGTTACATTTTGTTGAATAACTTTTTCTTTCATATAGTAGGACACATTGACCTTATCTCCATCAATGTCCTTAATTTACCCTGTAATCATAAGTTGCTTTCCTGTTCTTTATTTCTGTTATTGAAGTTTACGAATAGATTGAGGAATTTGACCCTCTGATTCCTCTAGAGTCGTTATTGTGACGTAGCAGGAGATGGTGGTTGAGCCTTCTCGAGCCCGTGTGTGTGTAATCCTGTCCAGTGAAGCCCGGCCCTGATTATTGAGTGCACGAGCCTGTGCCATTGTGATGGTACAAAGGTGGGTAAGAGGTTGTCCAGATCTTGGAGGATCTTTCACCGACCAGAGAACAAAACCTTCCTATCTGATAAGCAGAATGCAGCAAAATGTGCTAACAGCTGATGAGAGTTTAAATGAAGGTTTCTGGGTTTGCTGGGGAGACAAATCACCTGCCATGAGGAGGACCAGAGAAGGTCTCTGGAGGGAGGCAGCTTTTGACCTGGACGTTAAAACATGGGAGGATTTTCACCAACAGAGGTGGGGAGGGAGCAGGAGGGAGGCAAACCCAGCAGGAGGAAGAGGGCGAGCAAAGGCTTGGAGGCAAAAGATGAAGAAAACAAATCAATCAGAGCAGTAGAGGGTCATCCAGAAGGCCCAGCATGGACCCCATGAGAGTTCCTTCGCTTCTGGTTCATCAGCTTTTGCTTTTAAGGAGAACATAGTAGAACATTTCTATCCTCTTTAGTCAGCGGATCCTGCTAGTTCTCTTTAGTGCGTTCATGTGTCTCCCACGCTTAGCTTTTTGTGCTGTTATTAAAAAGCATTCCTTCCTTGATGTTATTGCCCTTGTGTTCTTACAGATGATTTCTAAGATCATTTTAGCAGGCTTTCTTCCTATTGGTTCATCAAGTCTCAAACAAGTGTTACCTCCTTTGAGAAGCTGGTCTGATCCCCACCTCTGCCCCACCCTGACTCAGCCGCTACCCTTCCTCTGGCTGACCCCTGAAGCCAGGCCTGTGACTGGGACAGGTTCCTGCTTCTCCACTAAATGGCAGCATCCCTGAGAATATGGGCCTCTCCCTGCTCTTCCTCCTGGGGTCTACACAGGGCCTGGTGTGGCTCAGTAAACCTGCATGAATGAATGAATGAATGAATGAATGAATGGGTGAAGACAGCTACAAAGAGAACCGAGAACCATCTCAGTGAAGATGGAGAACAGCGAGGGTGTGTAAAGATATCAGGGAAGACGACTGATCATAGAAGGTGAGGAGATGGGATCTGCTAAGCATGAAGCCAAGGAGAAGTAGAGAAACAGCAAAAGAGAGGGGAGGAAAGATAGAGTTTCAAAAAAACTGGAGAAAACATGTTTGTAGTCAGGACAGGGTTGAGAAGAAGTGTGTGTGTCCCAGCTCAAACATCACTGTCTCAGAAGGGTCTAATTCATTAGTTCTCAAATTTCAGCGGACGTCAGAGTCACCTGGAGAGCTTGTTAAAACACAGGTTGCTGGGACC
>NW_025792613.1:0-2166 GCF_021613505.1 Equus quagga | reverse complement strand
GAAGACGAGAAGTTTGTCGTGTTGGTTGCTGGGACCCCAGAACCTAGAACAAAACTTGATGCTCACTAGACGCTCCATAAATATATCTTGTTGTGTTTTTTGCCAGACGACCTTTTCTCTTAAAATCAATAGTATTAGTATTTTTGAGATTCAGTTTTTATTATATTTGCATTTGAACATCTAAATGCATTGACTACCTCCATCGAGGTCAGCTTCTCAGCCTAAGCACTATAGACACTTTGGGCTAGATAATTCTTAGTTGGGGAGGAGCCGTGTTGTAGGATGTTTAGAAGCATCTTTGACCTCTGCTCACTAGATGCCAGTAGAAACTCCCCAGTTGTGACAACCAAAAATGTCTCCAGACATTGCCAAATGTCCCCTGGGGAATCACAATTGCTGCACTGAGAGCCACTGACAGATAATTCAGGTGTCTCTCTCCAGCTGGCATCTTCCCTCTCAAATGTCCCGCTTGACCACAGGAAGCCTTAATTCTACCAGGTTCCCCTCTTGCAGTTTCCCAGAGAATGTTCCTCAACGTTGGCATGGATCCCCATGTGATAACCGATATTCTTTACAAGGACTTACACAGAGAAAACCGTGGGGTGCCGAATTTGGCTGTTCGGAATCACCCTATTGCAAGGATTGACCACCACCCTCCATGTGCGGGCCCTTGAAGATTTCTCACCTCCCTGGAGTTCCAGCCTCGTCCCTCCGTCCTCACATCCCAGCCCGTTGCTGAGGTGTCTGGCCGTCCAAATGTCTACTCACATCAGAAACAAGTGTTCCTCCCAAGGCCTTGCCTTAGTCCCTCCGCTCACCTGGGCAAAACCAACACCCCAGAGACGGACGTTCCCTGAAATCAGAGTGATTCCATCTGCACTGACACCTAACGGGAAGCTTTAAAAAGAAAGCATGAAATGAAGACACGCCACTTCATCCATCCTGCTACCATTCCAGCTCCATTTTGCTCCTAGCACAGATGGTTAAACTCTTGAACAAGAATGCTTCTGCTTGCACACACACACACACACACACACAAACACACCTCAAGAACAAATAAAATTTTTTAAGGACAGCGTAATCTAAATCCACATTTAGAGGAGTATTTTTCCCCCAAAAGGAATGCGATCTGCAGAGAAGCATTCCACACACCATGAAAATGCTCTGTTATGGGGCCATGCAGACCAGTTTCCCCACTGTGCTTCCTGAACCTCTGTTCCAGAAAGGATTGCTCCTTTCCCTTGGCATAACCAAATCACTCAAAGGAACTGCCTGCCAGCAAAGGTGAAATTCAGGCCTCCCCGACCAGAGAAACCAAAAAGGTGCCTGCAACTGTCAGACGGCCTTTTCCCCTCCTCACACCCACTGCTTGTCTTGGTCAAGGTTTTAAAAAGCGTATGGGCTATTCTCAGCTAGGTACCCATTCCATCTATAGTTGGAAATACACCTCCAAAGATATCCTCTAGACATTAACACGTGCCCCGGTGTCATCTGCCTTTAAAAAACTGTTTTTAACCACATTTCTTCAATTATGTTTTACATTGAAATTTAAAGAGAGTTTATTTCTCTCCTGTGCTATAAACTACCATTATCGGTCCTCAGCCATCCAGAGATTGGGTTGTGTTGGGTTGAAGATGCGGTCTTTCTCACCTGGAACACAGGAGGCAACTGATCTGGGTCTGATGTTGGTCCCAGCCTCCCCACCGCTGTGGCTTTGCTATAAAATAAAAGTGGGCAGAAGTAATTTCTGCTTGTCTCCAACCCACTACCAAAGCACTGTTAATGATCGGATGCCGATGGAGAAGAGAGAACACGTTCAGGAGAACGCTAGCTGTAATTGGCATTGTTTTTCCACTGTGTGGGAGTTGAAGCTAATTTGTTTGCAGGAATGTGGGGAGAGATGGTGCCTTAGAGTAAGTGTTCCTCCTTTTACTCTTGGAGTTTTAATTAGCAGATGGGCTCTTTTTTTCCCCCTAGCTGCTTTCTTTTACACGGTGGAAGGTAGGGTTTAGTTTTTTGATTTTTTTTTCCCCATGCATTCAAAGCTCGACTGTTAAAAAATCCATCCTTTCTCACTAAAGCAAAGTGCTCTAGCAAAGACTCTTGGTGTCTGGGTTTATGGGTGTGGATGTAGGTGAAAGTATTGGGCTAGAGATATTAATTTGG
>NW_025792612.1:0-4210 GCF_021613505.1 Equus quagga | reverse complement strand
CTGTGAGGACAGGGAATTGCCAGGATGAGGGCTGGACCAAAGGACCCATGGAATTGGGGTGGGGGGCCTTCCTCTAAGGGACAAAGGGGCTCTTGAGGAGGAACAGCATCCTTAAGGAGAAGGCTGAAGCTTTTAGGGCAGGAGCTGAGGCGAGGCTCGGGAGGCTGTGGGAAGCGACGAGCCTGTGGCCAGGCCAAGCCCAGGTCAACATGGTCCCCACGAGGGTAGGAAGCACGGTGGCGGCTGGCCAGGGCGGGCAGGCGTGCTTTCCTGCCGTGGCCAGACTCCTCTGTGCTAGCATGTTCCCTGGGGGCTTCTGGGTGACCGTGAAAACATCCCACCAGAAACCATCAGGAATGCCCCCTCCAGCCTTCCAGAACAAAGGAACTGGTTCACCTTTGAGGGTGAGTGAAATGAGCAGAACGCAGTGAACAAGCAGCAAGGAGCAGAGCACGATGTCTGATTGAGAAGGAGGATGTTTTATTGAGAAGGATTTGGGCGGAGGGAGAAGGAGGTGTCGGAGTGGGAAGGGTCGACCCCCTTAGGGGTCCCGTGACAGCAGGTCCCTGAGGGTGTGGGCGACTCGGGGACCTAAGGACAGTCTGAGGGGGACAGTTTCTTCTCCACGGTTTTCCCTTGGTGCTTGACCTGGCAGCTGACGCTGCTGTACGATTTCCACTGTGCGGAAGTCCGCGTCAGGTAGCTGCTGGCCGCGTACTTGCCGTTGCTCTGTTTCGAGGACCTGGTGGTCTGGACGCCGTCGGTGGTGACAGCGTCATTTACCTTCCAGATCACCTCCAAGCCGCTGGGGGAGAAGTCACTGATGAGACACACCACTGTGGCCTTGTTGGCATTGAGCTCCTCAGAGGAGGGCGGGAAGAGAGAGACTGAGGGTGTAGACGTGGGACCACCTGCAGGATGGGAGAGGGGCAGGAGGTCAGAGGTCTGGGGTCCATGACGGGAGGTCCTGACCTTAGCCTCGATGTGGGCTACCAGTCCCTGAAGGCCAGGGTCTGGGCCTCAGGCTGGCCCTTGTTCCCTGAGGTCAGGTCGGTGATGGGTGGGGCCACTCACCTCCTGTTGGGAGAACCTCAGGGCCTGAGTCTAGGCCGTTCTGGGCTCCTCTCAGGGCGCCACGTCTCCCTCAGGTTCACATGCCTCCTAAGCCACCATCCCACCCTCTGCTCCCCTGACGCTGGCTGCCATCAGCCTTGAGGTGTCCTGTTTCCTTTGGCAATCTTTCTGTCCTGTGCATCTGTCTGTGTGAGGTCTGCTCCCAGGGCCCCGTCCCCAGTGTCCTCCTACAGGATGTCTGTGTGTCCTGGGTTGTGGCTCTCCCTCCTTTCACGGAGGGGATTCTTGCCCAGAGTCCCCGTGAGAGCATCGTTGCAGCTGCCACCCTCTCCCCACAGACAGCGGCCTAGGGCTGCGGGGCATGGAGGGGGTGTCGGCCCCGGGGCTGGATTGCAGGGCCCCCAGGAGATGCGGGGTTTCCGTGGGAGGTGGCTGTTCTGTATGAGGCTGGGGCTGCATCTGTTCTGAAGGACCTCCCTGACCTGTGAGGTTCTAGTGGGGAATTTGTCTCTCCTTGGTCCTGTGTCTGCCTGGCAGGGCCTGTCCCCGTCAGGTGTCCCTCTGAGGAGTCCCCAGCCCGGCTGTCTGCTCTGAGGTCTCTCCTTTGGACCTGAGTGTCCCGACCCCTGTCTTGTCCAGGGCATCCCGCCTGTCCTGGAGCAGGTGGAGGGAGCTCGCTCCCTGGGGCCCCCTTGTCAGAGGAAATGCTCCCTCCATCCTGTGCCCCTTGTCCAGCCTCCTCCTCCTTCTCTCCAAGCCCTGAAACCCAGCGAGGGCTGCCCTCCCTCGCCCCTCGCTGGCCCCGACAGATCCCAGAGAAGGCCGAAGCCAAGACCGCTGAGCCTTTCCGAGCATCCTTCCCACATCCCGTGGCTCCCGTGGCCCAGCCAGAGCCCCCTGTGCCCAGGCCCCCGGGGCCAGAGACCGCGAGGGAGCAGAACATGGAGGGTCCAGAGGAGAACAGCCCCCGAGAGTGAGGCCGGGGTCTCAGGGAGGAGGAGCAGGGGCAGGAAGGGGTCAGTGGGATGGAACCCTCCTGCGAGACAAAGTGTCCGACGAGAGGGAACAGTGTAGACGGGGTGAGTGGCCAGAGCAAAGGGTGAAGGTGGAGTCATCCAAAGGGGTCGAGACCCCAGCCCCAGTCAGGACAGAAAGGACAGAAAAGTCCAGCCCGAGTTCGCTGCCAACACCGGAGAGGAGGGAGAGGGGGAGACTCACCTGCGATGGTCAGGTGGGTGCCTCCGCCGAATACACCACACAGTGACACAGCCTCGAACAAAAAGCTCCTGGCACCCACTTCCCCAGGCCCCCTGCAGCTGCACGGGAGGCCCAGAGTCCAGCCTCCTTGTCATGGGGACTGGTCGCCTGATGGGAGGGTGGGAGTTGGGCCCCCTCCCCACCTGCAACTGTCCCCTGTCGGAGGTGGGGTGCCATCCATGCCCAGTCGTGCCGGGTCAGGCAGGAACGTGGGAGAGTCTCCTCATATCCCAGGAACCCTCCATTCCTGAGAGGAGCTGTGTGTCACTGGCTCGGCTTGTTTCGGGAAGGTCATAGTGGCAGGAGTGAGAAAGGCCGTGTACCTCCCAGGGATGGTGGCGCCTGTGCACTCTGCAGAGCTGAGCTCTTGGGAGGATTCTGGAAGCCACCGAGGCCTAGAGACGTGCCCAACATGGCCACGTTTGCAAGAGGTGGTGTGCGTGTGTGTGTGTGTGTGTGAGTGCGTGTGTGTGTGTGTGTGTGTGTGTGTGTGTGTGTGTTCATGCTGGTTTTGTTAGCCAGCTCCTATGAGCGTGTGTTTGTGAGCGTGTGTGTGTCTAGTGTGTCTGTCTCTCTGGTAACTCTGATCCCGCATTCCGTGCTGCCTCCTAGGCCTGGAGTCTGTTTAGTCTCAGACCCAGTTCAGAGCTCCCAGGAACAGGAGTCACTGCACAGACATACCCCTGGCTGAATCCTCGAATCTGGCTATTGATTCTTGAGTTCGAACTGAAGAGGTCCATGGAACAGCCATGGACACAGGCCCTGAGTGCTTGTGGGTTATTGTTGAGCTGGCCTCTGAGAAGTTCGAGAGAGCAGAGCTGGCCTGTGGCACACAGCTCTGGGACATGAGTGACACACGAGGAAGGAGGAGACCCCAGGAGGAGTGTGGGAGCGAGTGAGCGGGTACCAGGGAGCGAGGGTCCTGTAGAGATTGTGACAGGGATGGTCTGGGGGAGGGGGCACAGGGCAGTGTCCCTGGGGAGGCCGGAAAATGAGGATGGCCCTGAGGAAGGGGACGCGGTGTAGACTGTGAGGACAGGGAATTGCCAGGATGAGGGCTGGACCAAAGGACCCATGGAATTGGGGTGGGGGGCCTTCCTCTAAGGGACAAAGGGGCTCTTGAGGAGGAACAGCATCCTTAAGGAGAAGGCTGAAGCTTTTAGGGCAGGAGCTGAGGCGAGGCTCGGGAGGCTGTGGGAAGCGACGAGCCTGTGGCCAGGCCAAGCCCAGGTCAACATGGTCCCCACGAGGGTAGGAAGCACGGTGGCGGCTGGCCAGGGCGGGCAGGCGTGCTTTCCTGCCGTGGCCAGACTCCTCTGTGCTAGCATGTTCCCTGGGGGCTTCTGGGTGACCGTGAAAACATCCCACCAGAAACCATCAGGAATGCCCCCTCCAGCCTTCCAGAACAAAGGAACTGGTTCACCTTTGAGGGTGAGTGAAATGAGCAGAACGCAGTGAACAAGCAGCAAGGAGCAGAGCACGATGTCTGATTGAGAAGGAGGATGTTTTATTGAGAAGGATTTGGGCGGAGGGAGAAGGAGGTGTCGGAGTGGGAAGGGTCGACCCCCTTAGGGGTCCCGTGACAGCAGGTCCCTGAGGGTGTGGGCGACTCGGGGACCTAAGGACAGTCTGAGGGGGACAGTTTCTTCTCCACGGTTTTCCCTTGGTGCTTGACCTGGCAGCTGACGCTGCTGTACGATTTCCACTGTGCGGAAGTCCGCGTCAGGTAGCTGCTGGCCGCGTACTTGCCGTTGCTCTGTTTCGAGGACCTGGTGGTCTGGACGCCGTCGGTGGTGACAGCGTCATTTACCTTCCAGATCACCTCCAAGCCGCTGGGGGAGAAGTCACTGATGAGACACACCACTGTGGCCTTGTTGGC
>NW_025792611.1:0-1844 GCF_021613505.1 Equus quagga | reverse complement strand
GAAGCTCTGTAAACAGAGAAGTTACCATTTTGTAAGGGAAATTTATACTTATCAAGGAACTCTCCAATTGTAAAGGTGTCTCCCTCTATGTAGCAAAATGAGAAAGATGACAAAATCATGAGAAACTCTTAGTGGGATAAGCACAGATTGAAATCTTCCTGACAAACTTTACTTTGTTTACTATACTTTTCCTGGTCATCTTCCTAGATCTTGCCTCCCCTATACCCTTCTATTTTCTTTCTTCAGTTGATGTTGGTATTTAAGATGGAATTCTAAGCCACCTCTGAAAACAACTAATTTATCCCTGAGTATCTCCCATGTATACATGAGGTACACATGTTAATAAACTTCGGTTTATTTTTTCTTCTTAATGTCTTTAAGGGGCTTACTCATTACTACATCCTCATCCTTTCTAATGTATTTATAATTTGCACCTGGTCAGTTCTAAGCCACCAGCCACATGTCCAGGAGTTTTTGTTACAGGGTTCCCAGTTGAGAACTTAGAAGGGTAGAGGAAAACTTTTTTTTAAGTTAGAGAGAGAATTAGTTCAAATTCTAAATATTTTTATAATATAATGCTTATATTATTTTCATATATTATTTATAACTACTCAACTAATTAAAACATAAACATAATGAAAAGACATATCCCAATTAAACTTAACAAGAGATTTTTACATGTTGAGGCACATGGGGTAACCATTCGAGTTCAAAACTGATTTGACTTGAACTAGAAAGACTGACTTATTGCCTATCAAACATATGTTGCACATCTACTTATCCATTAAAGTAAAGACTGCACTCTCTTGAGATAAGGAATGCATACTTCCCTTCCTACACCCTATTGGTAACAACACCCTATTGTTAGTGCCCAGATTAGTCTCTTTCCTGACATCATGGTCATGTTGACCTGCCAATTTGCAACTGAATACCTCTTTGAAAATATATCCTGGGTGTGTTTAATGTATCTTCTTTGTTATAAAAAGATATAAGACTGTGCTGAAACCCATGCTTCTCTGGAATGCCCTCTAAGGCCTTCCTGGGTTATAATCTTCACTCTGGCTCATAACAAACTCCACCAAATTTTGATTTGTAAGTTGGTTGGTGTCAACACTTCTTGGCATAGTTGCAGCAGAAATTCAGAGAAATCCACCAGAGCCCACCTGGAATCTACACTGAACTAGCATTGGGTACAAATAGGAGCCCATTGAGCCCACCAGATCATTGCATTCTTCAGGTGACCCTGGTGAGTTCTCCTGAAACCTGGACCGCCTCATTTTAAGTCAATGTTCCAGAGTTTATATGAGCAGTTTCAAACCTTAAGACTTGGTGTCTTAAGGGGGTACCGGTACATGCCTTAGGTAAGAGGAACCTAGGGGGAATTACCAGGAAAGAGAAAACCTGGGAGGAATTTCCTAGGCCAAGGGAGCCTAGAGGGAACTTTGGAGTGAATGTGGAAGGCTAATCTTTTTAATTTAACTTTAAATTGTAAATAATTATGTTTATATAAAGTCTGGACAAACAGCTTGATGGAGAAATGAGATACTGAATGTGCCCAGCTCCGAAAAAAAGGGATGTTGCTCCTCCTGGCTGAAAGACATTCTTAGGTGACTGAGAACCTTAGCAGGAGTGTTGGAGGGTCAAATCCTCATAACCTGTAGTGGTCCCATAGGGAACTCTGCTGTCATTCATGTTGATTAATTAAAGGCCCATCCAGGGAAGCCTATATGAGGGTTGGTCACCCAAGCTCTCAACACACATGGCAGTTTGAGGCTGCCAGTGGGAGAAACCAAGGCATGTAAGAGAGTGTTTACAACCTTTCTTTAGGGAGTAACACTCACAAG
>NW_025792610.1:0-3369 GCF_021613505.1 Equus quagga | reverse complement strand
GAGAGGCCGCTGGCTGTGGTGTCATGTCCTGAGAGGCAGCCAGACAGCTTTGGGTCTCTGGGCGGCTTCAGCACCAGAAGGTGCACCATGCCCTGACATTAAGGCCCCAGGGAGAATGGGGAGGATGGGGGGGGGGCGATGAGGTTGTCCAGAGACCACCAGCCAAGTCCCTGGAATAGAGATGCTCCTGCCCCTTCTGTAGCCTCACCCCCAAACATAAAGGTGTCAGCTTCAGCTAGGATGTCCTCATCTGACAGTTCCTTCCCATCTTCATCCTGGAGAGAAAGCAAGACCCCCAAAATCACCAGTTCCTAGGGGCCCTGAGGCAATCTCTGAAGCTCCATCATCCGCCCAGGAACCCAAGCCAACCCTGCACTCCTGGACCTCCCTTGGTCCCTATCCCCAGAGGCCCCACCCTACAGGCCTCCTCCTTGGCATCCTCGCCTCCTCCCTTGTCCCTGGTGGGAGGAATCAATGATCCATGAATATTTCCATTGTCCTACGTGATGAGGGCTTTCTGAGAAAAATATATTGGCAACCCAGGCTGCAGGATGATTGACTGGCAACTTGCCTTGGAAGTTAGACATTGAGCATCGCTCCAGAGCCATTTGCTCACATTCTTGGATGGTAGATCCAGAGATTTCTTATCTCCCCTGGAGATAACCCTACAGACTTTGCCTTCTCACTGAAGATCTGCTTATATTCCAGAACATCCTTCCTCTCCTCCTCTCCTTGTCTCTCTCACCATAAGGAAGAAGGGACAGATGAGTCAGCCCTTGTAAGTTCCAAGATACATACTGTGGGGACACCTCTCTCGTGATGCAAGCATGGCTGCACGCACAGGCAAAAGCATCATGTCACTCTCTTGGAACTTGGGAATGGGGAACCAGAGCCACACTTCTGCTCTGGCTACTGTTACTGCTGTGAGCAATAAGTGGGCTGCTCTGATCCAGGCTTCTGAGCTATATATAGCTGTAGTCTAATGTATCTATATTAGACTTAATAAGTTAGTCATATATATATATATCTGTATATGACTAACTTATTAAGTAAAGTCCCAGGCCCTGCCCAGCATCAGTTTCAGACTTAGCAGTCCCCCGGAGCCTGCATTCCACACAGTCATCTCTAAAACACACCCCTGACCCATCCCTCCCTTCCTCAAGCACCTTCCATGGCTCCCCCCGTCTGGATCAAGTCCAAGTTCTCCTATCTGACATTTGAAATCAAGGTGCATCGTCCCTCTTGAATTCAGGTCCCAGAGAAGCCCACCTTGGCCAACAGGAGCACATCGATGAAGTCCAAAGTCTTGACCTTAGCTTTGGCCTTGAGGAGGTCATCAAGACCCTGATCGGGAAGGGTGCGGCGCCGCTCCTGGATGATGGCATCTGTGAAGTCGTGCACCAGGTGGCAGATCCTACGGAAGCGCCGTCCGTCAGTGGTGAGGTGGTACAGGAAGTCCATGTGCAGGATGATTTGCTGGTGCCGCTTTGTCACAAGGGCACTGAGCTCCAAGACGGCAGAAATGTATTCAATAGGCTTCCTGCAGGATGCATGCATGAAGGGAGGCAACAACTTAGCTCACCTGAAACCCAGGAAGCACCTCTCAACAGAAGCCAGGCCCTACTTCCAATGGGGAAACAGAGTCTCCAGGAAAAGCTGGCCCCACAGATGGATGGTGGGGATGATGCAGGAGACATGACTCTCCAGTCTTTCTTCTCTCCCTGCTTCCTATCCTGTCTCTGGGAGCTGCCTCCATGTGCCAGGTGCCCAGGGCACAGCTGAGACATCACGCTTCTCTCCCCTCTATCCTACCAGTATCTGCCCCTTCTCCTTCCGAAACTGTCCACACAGCTCAGACTTTGTCCTCTCCCAACTGACAATGGACCTAGCCCCTCCTGAGTCTCCGTGCATCCATTGTCAACACCACACGTGTCTACATGACAGTCAGTCTTCTCTAGAGCCAGATGTCCAAGCTCAGCTTTGACCACAACCATCATCTGCTCAACGACCTTCCACGGCTCCCTGGAAATCTCAGGGTCAAGGTCATAGCCCTTTGCCTGGGTTTTGAATGTCATTAAGATCTACCCCCACCTACACCTCCAACCTCACTTCCCAGGTGTCTCCTCATTGCTGCACACGCTCTGCTCATCCTAGCCTCCTGTCCTCTATCAAACATTTCTACCTACCTGAAAAGATTTCTCTCTCTCTTTCCCCTACCCTGCACTTTGGTGTCCAGCTCAGACCCTTCTCCTCCAGGAAGGCCCTTCTGATTGCCCTGGTCAGTCCTCCCTCTGTCTATTCCCTTGCATCTACGGCCCTTGTTCCAAGCCCCTGGGCAAGGACTCACTCCTGGCAGTTGCTGTCAAAACTGAAGACACATTTCTGCAGACTGTCGAGGGTCATGAGGCTGATGTGCTCAAACATGTCCAGATGGGCACTGCCCTCCGAGGTCAGGCGCTTCCACTTGGCCTGGACAGAGAAGTGGCTGAGCCGGGGCTGGGATGGGCCTCCCCTGAGCCTGGCCCCAACCCAACACCAGGATGGGGCACCCCAGACCCAGCCTCTTGGCCCCAGGCACCTGTCCTATGGAGGAACAGGCATGAGCGGAAATGGACAATGTTACTGTGAGGACATGAAGACCCCACGGCTGGGAGTCAGGCGACCTCCATTCTAGTCCTGGCTCCACCTGCTACACTCTGTGCACCCTTGGCCAGCTCATGGCCCACCTCTGGGCTCCACTTGTCAAATCCTCAGTGACAGGTCGGATGACCTGCTTCTGTTTCAGACAAACCAGGTTGGAATCCCAGCTCCACTTGTTAGCTCACTTGCCGTGTGAACTTGAGCAACTCCCTAACCTCTTTCAGCCTCAGTTTCACCATCTGTAATGGGGAAAAAGGATCTCCACCTCATAGGGACGTGAAAATTAAATTAGACAATACACGTCATGGAATTGCCATGTAACTTCTGGCATATAGAAAGTGCTCAATAAATGCCAGCTTTCATCATCCTATTGTTATAAATTGGCTAGGAGACTCTCCCCTATTCTTGTAGCAGTAGTCCTCCATGGGCCATGAGCACCCTGCACATTCTTGCTGGGTATGCCAAAAACACAAGGCCCTGATGTTCTTTACCTGGGCCATTTCTCAGAGTTGTGTTTGCAGCAAACAACATTGAGGGAAGAGGAAATGTCTCCTCCTGGGCACATATCAGGCTTGCTTCCAATTGCTATGAAACTCACACAGCTCCTAAACCTAGTGCTCCTCCTGTGCATTGCAACATACTGCATGAGCAGGCATCCGTGGAAGCCCACCTGTTTCATCCTCATGGGATTTGGTGACTTGGAGAAAGAATGCAAACCAACAATGGGCA